>NW_026852966.1:0-88993 GCF_026571515.1 Ruditapes philippinarum
TTTTATGTCAGACATGTGAAACTTAAGAACTAGTCACATGCGTGCAGTGACATTTCCTACGTCAGGGCGTATGTTTTAATATTATATACTGTCTGCAGTCCATACAACAAAACGCAAATGACCTTGTGGCATTGCAAATGTGTATACGTTATATGTTCGAAGATCGTTCAGCATTTGTCCATGTCTTTTTATAATGTCAACTCTTTCTGACTAACAATTTTTGACTTTGGTATTTCAGTATTCATCGGTATAATCATCTGTTAACGTTTTATGTGTTATATGCAACTTCGTAACATTATCTTTCTCCGCCCATTGTTTTCATCAACCAATTATCTAATTTAGTTTAAGTTGTTTTCTTTTAACAAATAATACTTATTAAGTGATTGAGCATTAATATGAAAGTCAACGTATAGTAGTGGCGGGACCGAGTGGTTAAAGCGTCGGACTAGATTTCTGGCCTGACATCAGTGGTAATCCGTTGTTTCCGAGAACAAGGAACTTAACACTGTTTAGTACTGGTTGTTTCTATGAACGGATTCGAGAGTGCTTGAATAAGCTTATAGCTTTGAACACAATCGAATTAAAATAACGTACATTGTATTATAAACTATCAAGCTACGTTTCTGACAAATAAGATCACATTCAGTGCGACTTCCTCCAGGTGATAAGCAATAATCATTTCCTAAAACAAATATTTAAAGACGATTTCGGTAGAATTCTTTGCGTATCGTAATGTGCATCAAAATGAGAATCAAAAAATAGTTGAATAGTACACGGATAACTGTATTAAATTTCGGCTACAAAACAAATAATGAGTAACAAGTACAAATGTTGCTCCAATGCAGCAATTGAGAAGCTCCGCGCAAAAAATGCGCTCATTACAGATACCTTACCAAATTATTCCTTCGCACAGGTCATGTTTTATTCAGATTAAGTACAATTGTAGATTTTTTCCGAATGTTTTGTAAACCATTTTTTGCATAATTAAACTTATCTTATGCACTGTCCATAATTAAAAAGAGGGGAAAGATATTTAATATAAAAAAATGCTTTCACTGATGCCTACCTGGTAAGGAAAGAAATTCCATTGAATACAAACAAGACTTACAAGACTTGTAAATGTTATGTGACATGACTGTACTGTGTTCTGTTTGTGTCACTACTGTAGTCAGTAACATAAGATGATAAAAATATCAAAGTCTGTTTTTTTATTATTATAATTGTAACAAAAATACACATAAAAACAAAAAGGACTGATATATATTATAATATAGTAATATTACATGCATTTTTTCATGCAAATTAAAAAAAAAGGTTTCTTTCAATACTGAAAGTAGAACACACTCTGCATTATCAAATGTGTTTACTTTTTGGTAACTTGTTAATTACAACCACCACAGACATTGCAGATTGTTATTGTTAGATAATGGCTGCTTTCGGCCAAAATCTATCATTATTGTTAGTTGATATTTACACATGTACAAATATTCTAAATAAAAAAATGTTTAAACCAACACACTCTGGAATGAAAAAAAAAATGGAATGAATTTCTAAAAGACCAACTCAGGATTTTTTGTTTGTTAAACACGCGTTATATGGTGATACAGTATTCATTAATATAATAGAAGACTGTTACCTGAATTTAAGGCAGGTATGAGGAAATTCACTAACATCATGTTCGTGCGAGTCAAAGATATAAAAGCTATTTGACATTGGTGATATATAAAAAAACGAGTGTTAACTGATTTATTGGGAGATCAATATACGTTTTAGTTGAATTGCTTTAAAGCCATTCATAAATTTTAAAAACATTACACTTATGTTCAAACTGCAGATCAAAGTTTCTGTTATCAATGATGCTATCTACTTAGTGAGGGTCCAACCGCTCGTATGGCCACAAAATGCAGCTTTCGCTGTCGATTACGGACCCAGGACATGGCACCAGTCATACCCTTCAAGAGTTAATTCTGAAGCACATAGTGGTATGCTACACCATTGACGCCAATGAAATGTAACCATATATACTAAAGTTTAATTATTTCAAAACCAATATATCAACATTTTATTATTAAACATTTAACTTCATAAATATAAATTAAGAATAATTATCAAAAGCAAAATTATTAAAGTCTTATGCCTGAAATCTTCATTATATTGACAAATTCAATGATTAATAGTATACTTGATATGCTTTGTGTAAATGTAATTCAAAATGTAACAAATTATAATTTCATGTACTACTAAAAAGGGAAATAACAAATTTATAACCTAAGGGTCAAATAGCTATTACAGTTTTCCAATTCATGCACAGCAGAACTGCTTTCCGGTTCTCATTCATTAATATGACATGCTGCAAATCACCGAAGGGGAAACCAATATAGAAATCGAAAGGAGTTCTTGAATGCGGATTTATTTTTAGCTGTAAATCGAAGGGATTAATTGATCAAATCCGGGCCCATGGACAAAAAATAGTAAACACAAATAGCTCCGCACCTGTGGGCGCAGAGCAATTAATACAGAATAAATATCATTTCTTAATGCTCAAAAAAGGATCAGGTTAAAAAGAGGAAGAATAAGAGGGTGGTTTAGACAACATCAGATGAAGGATTTCTCCAGCGTGGTCCTTTTGACAGTTATCATACGTGTTAACCATAGAACTGTCTATTTACAAAACATAATATTTATTTTGAATTCGCATTTCAATTTTAACTTATAGATAAAGATTGAAGAATACACAATAACAAATATTTTGATACCTTTAATTATTTACAAAATTCGTGTTTAGTTTTATCATTTTCTGTTGAGTTTAAGAAGCAATAAAAATTCATTTCGTTTTAAGAAATATGTTCAGATTATCGTTTCCTTCATACAGAATTATATGAAGAAGTTATGTTTTTATAAAATTATGCTATGTGTGTGTAATAAGCTGTCTTATACATTTTTATAACACAGTGTGGCTATTTTGACAGTTTTGAGATATATACGGTTACCATGTAAACTGTCATTTTACAAAAAATCCAACAGGTCAACATATATTTTTTTTTCTTTTTATTATTGAATTCATCACTAAATTTTACATATTATACAAAACATTTAGATAATTCTATGAAAGGATTAAATTTTTGTAAAACTGTAACAACATTCTTTAAAGTAAATATTTGATAACTTTTGTCGCCCTTTTTAAAGAAAAAAACATTTATTCGTTTGATGTATCTTTTTAAAGAATAGTCTTTTTTGGGTGTTTCTTTGTTGTTTTTTATTATTATTGTAATTATTATTATTATTATTATTACGAATAGAAGCATTTAATGCAAGTTTAATAACAACAATTAACGACAGGAAGTTTTATTCGGATACGAACTCTTCTTCTAAAAATGGTTGACAAAATATTGTGATTGCTCAGTGTCATTTAACAACTTTTATCTGTATAACTAGCACAACAAGGGGAATTTACCTCTTGTCGTAGATAAAAAGAATTGAGAAGTGTCAAATGAACATGTCTTAAAATGATAACAGATAGGTCAAATCTTTGCTACCAATTTTATAAAATTGTTAACAATACAGTGCTTTAGTAAGGAACAAGTTATATAGCTGCCGTACAAAATGAAGACATTTACGATTTGCATGATTGTGATTCTTGGTATGTACCTCAAATTTATACACTTTAGTCTTATATATTTAAGATTTATTTTAGAAATTAGGCTTGATTTTGTAACATGATTGATATAATGTTTGGTCGTTTTCTAATATCAATAATTGGATAACTGTGTCATCTAGCTTTGGGCTGCTTTGAAATAATGAATTATTATTATTTTACACTTTTGTAAATATTTTAATTGTCGTGTTTTAGAACTATTTGTAAGAGGAAAATATAATTAAGCAAATAATCCTGCAACACCATTTATTGTTTATATATAAAACAGAACGTTGTTGATTTATGGACAAAGAAATATATGAGCCGGATTTGACACTGTAACCCTGAATGATATGATTACGTCGTGTTTAATTGCGTTACAATTTTCTCCGATTCTTTATCATTTTCCATGAAACGCTATTGTTATAATGTTTCTGTGCTGAACCTGTTGTTTTCTAAGAGGGCACTGATACTCAAAAACTACACGACCTAGGCTCCGCGAATAATTTTCGGCGGCTGAACACTCACTTAACGCTTCATTGAGTCCAATTCATAAATTACACAAATGTTGTATGATTGACAATTACTAATTTTATTTACTCGCAAGCCTTTTCGAAAGGAAAAAGATGAATGAATTATCTAGTAATTTACCAAGTCATAAGACGTCAACGTTTTCGACTGATAAAAATATAAAATAAACGATATTGCAAGTTTTACAACGACGTTTTACTTATCGAGCCGCAGACATCAATTATTCTGATTCTGTACTACCATTTATTTGACATAAGAACTGTTTTGTTTTTTTTAAAGTTAATCAAGAAAGAACGCATATGTATCAAATTCTATAACGCAGAAACGCGATAACTTTGTACATAAATACGTGATGTCTTGCTGTTCAGACCCATTATGCTATAAAGACTTTTTTTTTATTTTTGTCGCAAAATCATAATTATCATATAAAGCGGTCAATGTGAAAAAAATAAAGTGTATTGTATTTGTTTGCCGTTATATTGTATTTATGTATTATTTCAAT
This sequence comes from Ruditapes philippinarum, assembly GCF_026571515.1. NCBI lineage: Eukaryota > Metazoa > Mollusca > Bivalvia > Venerida > Veneridae > Ruditapes > Ruditapes philippinarum. The sequence continues at coordinate 4,668 of NW_026852966.1, forward strand.
AAATATGTAAGCTTTGCAACATGACATATCTCACTATCAAATGTGTATTCGATTATTACGATCTCTTCAATGTGAGTGTTACTGCATTCAATAACTACGCACGATTTGATGACGTCACGCATAAACTCGCAAATGATGTTAGCAATATGTGACAGAAAAGAATTATTGCTACGTTTTGTATTTAAATATTGCAGATTTAATTCATCTATTTGCAGCATTTGCCAGTTTTGTGACAACTGAAAATTGTGATCATGTGTATTGTCATATTGGACTCGGATTTGTAATGAACCGGATGCCGGGAATTAATCTGTGTGCAAGTAATGGTGTGACGTGTAAGTTATTTCTTATAAAATTCAGTTTACATAATATTCAATTCGTATATTATATTGCTTTTATATAGCTAACGAAGTGTTTATGAATTGTCTAATATCTGGTTTGGTCGCACTAAAATTCATACTGTTACTAAGAGTAATATACTAATGTTCATTGCAGATCATGACTTTTGTGATTTCAAGAAAGCTTTATGTTTGGACCCTACGTTGAAATTTGTATCTGCCGGAGTTTGTCCAACACCAACATCTGCCTAGATATGATACTGTACAACTCTATTATCAATAAAGTTTGTTCATGTATTTAACTGATTTTGTACTTATATTTACCTCTTTCCTTTCATTGTGTCCTTATATATAGATACGTTTAATCTAATAGGCATTTAGTTATACAGTCTTGACACTGTTATTCATTCAAGTCACAGACCGTTTACCTAAAATAACTGACCACTAATTGAGTTTAATAATACAATAACACCGAAAGTGACCAACTAAGTACTATTCACAAACCATACTTAAATTCTTAAAAGTCCATTACAACATCCAAGATCAATTGTGACAGAAAATTTGACATTTACCGAGAAACCAACAAGCGACCCAAGCGGGACTTGAACCAATGATACGGCCTCACTGGACTGTTGAATTTAGTTATACAACACTTATCAAAGTTATGATGTACAATTTTTAAATTGTAATATATGCATTCAGACTATAATTCTATATTGTACGAATCATCAGGTTTCCCTCCAATACAATTCCCTCCGAAAGGATCCCAAACAGACTTTATGCATTATTATTACTGGAATATGTGTATTTTTTAACTGTTGGTATTAAGCAATTAAGAGAATTGGTTAAGAGGTAGGCTGTGTATAGTATGGAGGGAGAATTCGGGAAATTACTATGTTTTGGAATGAATAAAATTACTGAAAACCTTAAAGCCTGTTCTGTGTTTGGGTCTCATGGTGATTTTCTTTCTTGAAGAGTAATGAGTTAATTTCTTCATTTTTTTATTGGTATATGGTCATTTTCTCAGTAATTTGAGGTTCGAACATGCCACAATTTGGGGACTCCCAAAGACTTTTTTTAACATCCTTTCTACTTTATCTTACTTCTATTTTTACAATTTTAGCCCTTAATGTTATGGAATTTCATACATTAAACACCTTTCCAAGGGATAATTGGGAAATATCTCATCAGTCATTAAGAAATCAAACATGTCTTATCCTGTAAATCTAGTATTAAGTTGTACGAAGTCAAAACATAGTAGACTTGACGTATTGTATTGAGATTTTCTTGTTCAACTAAGTTTTAATTAGTGTTGTACTTCAAAATCCTACCGTCTGTTGAGACATAAAGTTTGGTTTTAGCACTGAACGCTAGATCCTGGTTCATGTCAATATCAGGTAAACAGAAGTCTCCTTAGCACAATAATTTAGAGAAAGGAGCACGATCTAAATTTAAACAATTTCATACCTTATGAATACAATCGTTATAAACATAAAAACTGGGCCTTTAATGATTCATCGATTACAGTTATGAGGCACGTTTAAGGATTACACAATATTTCGTTACCAAAATCAATAAACTACAGTATATTAAAGCTACATCTTGCTTCTTATGGAAAATTAAAAAAAAAACGTTAACCAATATCTCAGTGAAAATTTCTAGATGTAAAGTAGAACAAAACTATGTTTGTTGATTTATCTCTTGATAGCGATTCAAACATAATATATAACGACTACATTCAGTTTATGATTGAAATTTCCTTCTAAATCATATTTCAAATGACAGTTTTCAAATTCCATTTCTCGTCGGATAATTCAATTAGAAATCTTCCTTTTGTAAACTATTCTATTTTTGCTTGCAAAATTGAATACTGTGGAATTAAAATGCAAAATTTACTATTATTAATAGTTGTTGGACTTTCATTTTCACTTGCAAAATTCAAAATTGTTCAACAAGCTTATAATGGGAAATCCACATATTATATTTCAAGAAATGACTGATTCAATGGGACAGTTGAGTGCAACTAGGAACATATATTTTATGACAAGAGATATTTGAATTGACAGTTCCCATTCTTTGTGTTGCTCCAGAGAATTGAACAACATTGTTTTTATTTTTGCAATACATAAATTACAATTATAACACGCTTCAAGTTATTCTCTAAACGAGTGCATTATTAAAGAAATACATCGGTCTGAGTGGTGCTTTGCGACTTTTTATCATCGGTTTTGCGTTTTGACGACGAAGACCGTAGGCCTGGGAAATACATTATCATACGACGAATACATATTACATAACTAAATAAGGAATTCACTTCTAGTGTAGTTTTTTAATAATATCATTTTAATATATTAATTTACAAAAAAAAACTATGAGAACATGCTATTAAACTGGATTTAATTATGTACATATTGCTTATAGATAAACCAGGTCTGACGTCAATTAAACAAATGTTGTCATGAAAATTTAATTTAAATTTTGCAAGGCAAATCAAATCTATTTTTAAAGCGTTCAGTATTGAAATTTTAAGTTATTATCCAAATATTTTTGTAATTGCTTGATATATATTTCTATTATACAAGATCATTCCGTTGTTGGCAATGAACGTGAGTGTTACCTTAAAAGTGTGCCAGTTATCAATTCTTTAATTCCCTTTTATGTGCGGTTTTTTGGGAGCGTGATATTCAATAAATGTAAAACGGCCTTTTTAACATAAACAAATCCTACGCGGATAAACATACTTCCTTGTTTGATATCATAAATTAGCAAGCGAATGGATACTAATAATTCTTATATATTTACGGGCACGAACCTTCAAATCACTGAAATGGCCTTTATATTGAAACACGCTAAATAAAATCTCTAAACTGTAGTTTCTGTTTAAAACTTAGTGTAAATGAATTTAGTGCATTCTCTTTTTGCACATTTCCTCCATTTTTGTGATTTATTGCTTCGCGATCACATGTTTGCGTGTCGTTATAAACATTTAGTCATGAATTTATCTCCTGACATGCACATTTCACAATAAAATGTGTTCTTTGATAATGATTTAAAGCGACGATACTGTTTATTTTGAAACATTCATTAACAATTGATCATTTGTTATATTTGACATTTTCAAGAAACAAAACTATAATTACCGACATTTCTGCAAGTCAAATTAGTTGTTTTATAATTACAAATTTCGCGAGTTTTAATGCACTATTTTATTAAAGAAAAACAGAAGTAAAATACATTTTGTTATGGAAATCCTAGAACAATATCATCACTTTAAAAATATCAGCATTCAGGTGGTAAATTCTCACGAATTGCGTTCTCCATTAAAAAATCAACAATTAAAGCTTTAGAAATGAACATTGACGGTACTGAAGCCGTAAATATAGCGTAATTATAGCGTTTATATCAGCAAAAAGCAGATTTTCTAATGAAATCCATATAAATGTAATGAAATTACTTGGAATTAATTGCAGAATGTGTGATACACATAACTGTCCGGGGTCATGCATGTTATTGAGGCTTTTTTTGGTTGTTGTTATTTTTTTCTTACCATATCCCCCACATATTCTAACCCGTTTTCAAATTAACACAAGTTCTCTGGTTAGCACATTCTTCCTATGATTCTCTCCCTTACGTTTTTGATTTCTATTTGTATATTATACACAATGCAATTTGTATGCTGGTGTTACAGTGCTTGTATAATTACACTAGGTATCGTACTATTTTTCTTGTTCTCCGGAACATTGATTAATAATTGTGTTGAAGATTGACTTCTGCTAAATCCAGTGCAGGGGGGGGGGGCTTGATATTGCACATTCGATTATTTCTCAATTATACACTTTATCAACATTCAATGCTTAAAATTGATGAAGAAAAAATAGTTTATTACGAAGACTAATAAAAATTACGAAATGTATGACGAAACATTTTAAAATGGACGTCATGTCAGGTTACAATGTAAGTTAACGGGAAATTATTTTTTTTTACATTTTAACTATCATTTTGACTTTTTGAAAAAAAGAAAAATATGGTTAGAGATATTGACAGTCTTTATATGACAATCAATTTAGAAGAGATTATAATAAAATTTAAAAAAAAAGAAACGAAATGTTCAAATTCCGTGCGACTATAGTATTTTATTCATAAAGAATTAACATAATTCATAAAAGATTACATTTACTTCATAAAGAACACACATGATTTATCAAGAATACATTGTAAGAAAACTTAAAACAGAATATTACTTTTTTATGAATCATAATGCATAGCAAAAACTTTACATTTAATTAAAAGAAATATATGCATCTACCCATAATTTAGCTTCTAAATAGTCGTGGATCTATCGTTATCCATTTTACCTTTAGGTAAGTGCTATGTATCTATGTATTATAGTTATGTTTAATGAGGGTGCATCCGACCGTTAAAGGGACTCCACTGAGGTTTATTGACATGATGTGTCTGGAAATATTTTATCCAGATAAATGTACCATTTGATGTAGGTTTAGACCACTAATCTTTGTGCAAAGTTTCATATAATTCGTGCACTTCGTTTTTCCAGAATAATTATTCAAATTGTAAAAAAATGTCCCAAAATGAAAAGCATTTAAACGCTTTTCACTCAAAACGGGCTAAAAAAAGCATAAAAATACGATTTTCAATTTAGTTTTAAGTATATTCCTTAACTATCTTTGCATATATTTCTGTTTAAATTTCCCCCGCTAATTAATGTCAGAAATTCAAATGTTATGTTTTTAGGCTTTTATACCCCAGTGGCGTCCCTTTAAGACAAACAACAGCTGGCGAATAAGGACCCCGGACATGTCACCAGTTATGCCCTTAAAGGGTAATTTTGAAGCACGCGATGATGATTTACCTCCATGCAATTCCAATGGAGTATTAGCAAAAATATGAATTTTGAGCCAAAGGTTGGGTCACAATACGGCAGCCAATGACAACCTAACTGTACAGTAACCTTAGATAACAGGTAAAATGCTATTATAATTACATTTTAAATAGACACTAATGATCTTCAGATTTATTAGATTTTTTGGTCCTTCAGGATCATTGGATACCGCTAAAGCCGGTACTAGGGGCACGATTGGGGTTGCACGTTTCATTAGCACTGATGTACTGACTTAATAAAACCAAGTCCGAAATTTTCATGTAATTTTGTTGTGATTAATGCTTCCAAGGCATCACACTTTATCCAGATTTTTGTACGAAGTGATAAAATGCGTACTGGACCATAACTCCTTTTTTCAGCCTATGAAATCGTTCAACGAGTGTTCAAAATGATTACACTATGTTATGAAGTGCGTGTACTTCATTTAGTTCCCGGTAGTTATCTCCATCAACAATCGCTTTTTCAATATCCAATATTACATTTATAATATATGTGAATTTTATAAAAGAAATTTATTCTTACATGATTGCGCGAAGGCGGAGCGACCGACAGCGAGAGTGCTTCTATTTAATAAATCTATAAGTATTTTCAATATGATCATTTGATTTAAAAAAAAAAATCATAATTATTGTCTGAAGTAACTTCCTCCAGACTTTACAACTAAATGTGCATAAATTGGCTGTATTAGATTGCAATTTTAAACATTTTCTGAAATAACATAACATATTAGATTATTTTCATCTTAAAGCCACAAAAATGTTAAGAAAATTTATCTAAAAATATAATGTGATTAATGAAACATTTAAGTATGTTATGTGATAAAATTACATCTTGAACACATTCTATATTTGCAAGTAAAATTCAATAACTCTCTTTACTCGCTTTAACATCTACAATAATTCGTTCATAAAAGCAATAAATATAAATGAAAACAAAGATGAAACAAAACTGTTGATGTTAATTATAACAAGACTAACTATGAAGGTAGAAATACTTTAAAAGTATCAACAACTTTTTAAATTCTATAGCATATATTCATGTACAATAGTACTAGCCAGTAATTTTAAATCTAGTTAATTATTACGCATGATATCACATTATTTAGATTAATAAACTTGAGCCACGTCAAGCAATTTCTGACAAAACGGTCATTAATGTCCCACACCACAACCTACATGTAATATGCTAGCCTAATGAAAAACTGATTCTACATCTACCCATGCAAGAAGTGTAATGGTATGACAACATCTTGTGTGTAGAATGATAAGAGTTTTTTTTTCATCTTCATAAACTTTGGAGTTACTTTTCAGTAAGTTTTGTGCTTATTTTTATGAAACGTTGGAGGTTGTTTTCATGCGAAAGTATGTCATCAAACGATATGCCCTAGATATGTGAAGTACAGAATGAAGTATGCATTCAGAAAATACTTTAGAAGGAAGAAGTTAGCCGTATCTAGACAACAATAACTACAAGTAATAGAAACAGACCGGGACATGTGAACAATTTGACATTTCAATAAATCTAGCTGTCGATCTCACCATGTACATCAGTACAACGGACAACCAAGTGTAAAATCAGAATATATATTATGGAGAGAATTACATTATCAGACAAAAAGTAGGACAAGAAAAGCATTGATGCAAAGCATCAAAGGGCGACGCCAAAAGAATTTGATCCAGGTTTGCACCTAAATACTTAACAAAAGATGTGTACTTTATAGCAGTACAAAAAGAATAGACTCTGTCTTGCCAAGATGCAAAGACAATTTATAGTCAATAAACCAATCTTAAGATTTACTTTACCAGATACAAGGATACCTGAGTCATCATCATATAATGACAGGCACAAGTATCACACCTGGGAAGAAAAAATATGACCAGATTAATAAAAAATCTGTGTTCATCTTAAAAGTGTCAAAAACCAAAAAAAAATGTAAATAATGACCCCCTTTAAAAATATACTATTAACTTTAAGTATATTTTTAAAGGGGGTCATCATTTACATTTTTTTTTTTGGTTTGTGACACTTTTAAGATGAACACAGGTTTTTTTTATCAATCTGGTAATATTTTTTCTTCCCAGGTCTGATACTTGTGCCTGTGCATATAATAAAAGCTTATTGCTTAGGGTTGCAGACATGTCATTGACATATATTAGACATAAAAGAGGACATAAAATGAACATCAGGGGGACACCATAGGTATTCAGAGAGAAGGAGTACCAGCCACATTCACCAGCTGCTATCAGAGATAAGACTTGAACCATGCAAGAATGTCATTACATATAGCAGATGCTTGAAGTTCCATGAAGAAGAAGAAAAAAGAACTTCTTCATGTGCAGTATAGTGTGATCAACTGTACCAAATGCTTTTTGTAGATTTAAAAGTATCACGCAATACTGCCTTTGTCCATTTCAAATTAAATGCAATCTATTAAATGAATCAAACATGTGTCAGTTGAAAAACCACTTCTAAACCCTGACTGAAACTGCCTGACCATGACTCGAACCCATGACTTTCAGAAGACCAACTGAGCTATCCGGCCGGCTACACATTTTCTCTTTAATAATGAAACAGTTCTAAACCTAGACCTTTTTCCCCACTATATTGATTCATGTACTTGAATTTCTGATGTTTATAGAGCATAGTAAATTAAACTAATGGTTATTTGCAGTAACAGGATGAGAAAAACTTTCAGCTTGACCAGAACTCAAACCTGTAACCCACAGAATAATGTACCGCGGCTGTAGCGATTGAGCTATCTGGCCGCTTACACATTTTCTCCCCTAAATAAATCAGAATATATATTATGGAGAGAATTACATTATCAGACAAAAAGTAGGATAACAAAGGACGAGTTCTTGTACGTACAGAAGTCATATAGGTCAGAGTTGTGTTTACAATTTATATTTGCTACAATCTTAAGGTATCATTATTTTGTGATACGATTGGATTAGTTCTTCTAATACAAGAAGACAATGGCTTGAATGAATCGAATGAATAGTCAGCGGTCAGTTTTATATAATAATCAGCTAGAAGTTCTTAATACAACTAACCTCAGTGACAACAATATTCAAATGAGATTATTTCTTGAAATCTTTACGGGGTTTACAAAGTCTCAAAATTTTATTATTGTTAATGTGGCACAACTGGTATTTCAGATATGTCAATGTTACAATAACCGTTTTTATTTATCATGAAAGCTTAAAGAGTTATCATGGTCAAGATGGTGAACATGATAAATACAAATGAGATAGGGAAATTATAAAGGTTATTTAATATTGTCGGTTCAAATTAAAGGAATCGTCAAGTTAATATAGGAATGCTATCTTTTGTTGTTGGTGTTGTTTAAGTTTATTGTTTTGTTCTTATTTAAAATTTGTTTGTTTTTAGCTATTTTCTTCTTGCAATTTGAAAGACATTGACACTCAATTTCGCAGTTTTAGATATTTTGTGATCACAATTTAATTTTTTACATTTCGTTTTGCCCTTTCAAACACTTTGTGCATAGTATACTTACTTTAATACACCTTTTTAGTTTCGATCATAAAAAGATAATGTCCAATAAACTGAAAAAAAGAATCAGTATGCAGAAGGTGAGTGGAATACAAACTTTCACTGATGGTTCATAAGGAATTTCACGCAAATTTAGTTATAATCAGTTAGCAGGAGAATCTGACGGACAATGTAAAAAGCTAAAGCGTTTGTGTCAGATTGCATCAATTATAAGCGGTCATGTTCGTACAATAACCAGCTAATATATCTCAGTAAAACTGATTCTAGTGGTAGGGATACTCAAATGAAATTATTATGTCTGTCTTGAAATTACTTTAGAAGTCTACAACCTATTCATTATCGTCACTGTTAATGTTGTATAATTTGCATTCCGGTAAATGTCAATAGCTTTCATTTACAATAATAATTTGTATTTATTCTTGCCAGCTTTAAAAGTTACTTTGGTCAAAATGATGATTCGCAAAGTATTAACCGTAATGACATACATGTTACTAAAGATAGAGTTACGATAAAGTTTAGGGTTTTTTAATAAATGAATCATCGTGCAGTTAAAATATGATTAACAAGATCAACACGGAAAAGCGGCGTTCAATGAAACGAGTTAATGTGGAAAAATACTTTTACTAAACGAAGCTTCTGAAAAATACAGCTACAAATGATCATCGAAAAGTTAAAATAGGAAATGACCATGATTGATTGAACTAGGGTCAATACAGTTCGTTACCCATGATAAAGAGTTCCAAGAAGAAAATGTTAACCCTGTTAATGGTGTCTCCTTTGCTTGAAACAAATGTTGCACTTGAGGATGACATTCATAATTATTGAAATAAGAATCCGGAAATCCACTAAATAATCCTTATAGTGAAGTTGTTATGATTGTAATACTATAATAATGACGTGACGTTTCATCTATAACTGATATATGTACACTTCTTGGAAATCGTATCTCGATTTCAATTTTTTACGTGTACATTTATGTATACACGTTCTCCTTTGATATAAATGTTTCAAGTGATATCTTTGATTATAACAATTATTTTGCTGGATTAGGGGGTATTATTTGATAAGTGCGGATAAAATACGTTAAAATCTGGAAGTTTATAGAACAAGTGCCATTAATTACAAATAATATGAGAGCTAACTGCTGATGTTCGTCATACTTTTATAACAACTCTATGCTTCGGTATATTTTGTTCAGATTTGTAGAAGAAACAATAACGTATATATTTGAGGAGCAAGATGTATTTTGTATAGTTATTTCAGTTTAAACCATCTCATTTTCCCTGTCATACATTTGTAAAGCAAGCTCCGCACGCATGATCGGTTATCTTTGTAACAATCATATGAATCAACAAATGGTGTATGACATTTCCTGGAACTATGATAAAATGACATTTCTTGTTTCTAAACGAATTGATATTGAGATAAATTTCAGAAACAAAACACAAAATAATGACCCATTGTTTCCAGCTAATAGAGTAAATTTACTGTAATGCAACATCTATGTTGTCTAGTTTGCCAGACATGTTTCACAAGAAAGGACTTTCGCAACAAATATCAGAAACATTATATTCTCATTTAGGATAAAACCTTTCTCGCATTTTCCCACATTTTCTCGTTAATTATAATCATATAAGATCAGTTTGGATAACATACTCGTTCTGTCTGCACCTTTTCTGATAACGTTGGCAACGAATATGTCAAACAAAATTATAGATTTTATGTCAATATCTTAAAGTTTAAAGACTTAACGGATCCATCAAGTTGGTAATTACCAAAACATACATATAAATATGTTTTACCTATGACATCTCTACAGGTCAAATTAAAACCCAACAAAAATGTAATTTTGAAATATTATGTTCCTAAAATGTCTTTATTATATACTGCGTCTCTTTAACAGGTAGGAGCACAAGTTAATAGATCACGAGGACAATGTGTTAAGTATAGGTTAGAGTACATATAGGGTGTTCTTCGTAAATAAGAAAGCTAAAATGGAGCGGAGCTTGCGAAGCGACTGTACCTTTCTTATTTACGAAGAACATCCAATTAGCACTCTAACCGGCTTAGTGCTCCGCCCAATTTTTTTCCGCCCAACACGCTGCGTCACTTCATACGATAGCCTAAATGTGTATAACCATATTTGGAAGACGGTAGCGGTACACATTTTCGGGTCACGTGTTTTGCATAGCTAATTTCCACATTCTGTATAGGTAAATCAGATGGTCGCAAAATTGCTATGGATGTTTAACTGTGTGTGAAACAGGATTTTTGGCTAAAAATCCAGTGGATTTTATGATAACTGAAAATAAACATATGTTTACATTGTGTTAAATGTTTGGATTAAAGTGACAAAAATTGTTGGAATAAAGTGAACTTTTTATATGGAAATTATAAAATTATACTGGTTCCGTAAGTAATCAAATATTTTTACTGTTATTTTGCCTGTTTTCATTTCAATGAACATCTTTTTTTTTAATTCTATGCCGTAGTGACGATATACATGTGCGTGTACGGAAAAAACATGATGCATAAATATTAATTAGTAGGAGGAGTAAACTTCATGATGTAGAATCTATGGATTTAAAATAGGTATTCCGAAACAAGACGAGAGCGACTAATATTTTGTTACGATATTTCAATAAAACAAAATAAGCATTGCCTTTAAGAATAGTGTTCTCGGTGGACATCATTTTATTCACCTGATATTGTTAGAATGTTTTTGTTTCGTGCATTTTATGTATTTAGAGATCAAATGTGTCAAAAACAATTTGTAGCCAGACGGTCCTGACAGTTAACGGTAACAAGGTATTTGAAACGAATCATGTGCTAATAATAATAAATGCTGATTGTGCTAGACATTACATTTTGCTAAAACAAGAATATAGATATATATTACAGACATTGTCTTTGTGTAAGTTATGGTTGTTGTACAAGAAATGATAAGAGTTTTATAAGATTATTAAAACGTATTCAAAGGTAAGTATTAAGAAGATTTGTAGTCTTATAATGTTATAAGATTGGAATTTCTTTACAAGACAGACAAGCAAAATACTGATCAGTTGAAAACAGGATTGTTACATTACGCAGGCTGAATACAAAGGAATAAAATGTAATGCAGTGTACACAACGTCATTGCGAACAGATAGAGATAAAAGATATCAAGTTCAACTTAAACCGTTATTTAAGTAAGTTACTTTTCCAACCCGACATACGACAAACTTTGCATGACATAAAACCGGATACAGAATTTGGCCAAATCGTCGCGGACAATCAACCAAATATTTCTTCTTTTTTATAACAAACTAGTATTCATTAGTTTTTCTCAAGTGTCTGGCTACTTATCAAGAATGATTTTTGAATCATCGTTAAGAGCCAAATGACCACGAGTATTAATTCCCTAGGTCAATTTTCACAAAAACATATCGCTGCGCTCAAGGATTGCACCGGTAGGATGTAAACTTACCGTCTGATTCTCTCTTATTTTAGCAATGTGCACGGGGAAACAAAAGTATATTGTTGTCTATTTAGGAATAACAATGACTGTCAAACATGGAATTCCGGTGATATTGTAATGTAATATTTACTTTTTTACATCGTGGGTGCGTTTCTCATTCTTTTGGGACATCAATAGTTACAGTGATATGGTTTTATGTCAGACAAATGAAACTTAAGAAATAGTCACATGTGTGCAATGACATTTCTCTCGTCATGGCGTATGTTTTAATATTATATACTGTCTACGGTCCATACAGCTAAACGTCAATAACCGAGTTGCATTGCAATTGTGCATAAGTAAAAAAACTATTTTCAGAGTCTCTTGATAGCAAAAAGTCTGACTTTAAGGAGGAGACGCAATATGTCACAAGTTGCAGTGTTGCATTGGTAGTTCATTGAAATGCAATATTCATGCACGTTATGTTAGAAAAAAGGCGTTATTAGTACCAAAATAAATGTTTACAATTAAACTGCAATTTGTCTGATCTTTTGGGAAGAATCAATGTATTTTGTCAGAACCTAAACGTGACAGAAAAGCGATAGGGAATTCAATAGACGGCCCGCCAGGCTAAACTTTAGAAACTTTTATGGCAAAATACTTAATAACACCCTCAGGAAATAATATTTACATTCATATTTTGTCCACATGGCGTGAAATACTAAAATCCGGTTATTTATGGTCAAATAGTTTACGTTGTTGTTTTAGTTTAAAATTATTTTATTGTTCAGGTTAAAATTTCTTTTTCATTCAAAGCCGTTTAAGATTAATTTTGAAATCAAAGTACGGGTGCATGAATTTTATTTTTAAAGATTATTTATCGTTGACAGATTCGGTGTACAAATGCAGTGCAACAACTTTTTGGAGATTTGCGTAACAAAAAGTTTAAAAAGATGAAAGTTATTCGAATAGAAAGTGGCGTTGTATTGACATCAATTCCCGGTCGTTAAGTAGAGTTCTTATGTGTCGCAACCAAGTTAACATATGGCATTAAACTGGCTTATTTCCAGAAAATGAACTTTAGATTCCAGGAAACTTTACGTCCTTTAAGGATTCCGTTTTTTCTCTATTTTATTGCCACATCGATTTATCTGTGCCGTGTGAATGTCAACCTCATCTTTAACAAACATCCTTAGAATATGGTGTATGCTACTTAAATTTGTCTTTTGATGTTTTATCTGTGAAATGCAACCTTATTTATCTCTGCCCGTTTGACTAGATTTCTGGTACGACGTCAGGGGTAATTCGCTTTTTCCGTGAGCATGGAACTTTACAGTGCTTAGTACTGGTTGGTTTCAGGAACAGAGTCGAGAGTGTTTCAATAGGGTAATAGCTTCCAACACAATTGAACTTATTTAAAGTACATGTAGTATAAACTAACAAACTACTCTACTAACTTTGCTATGTTTCTGACAGTTAACATTCTGTTAACTCATATCCCCCTTTCTAAATTAGAAAACATTTTATTCGTTTGATGATTTTAGTTTAAGAAAAATCTTTTTTTGCGAGAGGTAGCACTGAATGCAAGTTTAATACAACAACAAGATGTTATATTTGGATATGGGCTCCTCTTCTGAAAATGGTTAATTAAATATTGTTACTGCTCAGGGTCACTTAAAAGCTTTAATCTGTATACGTCACACAGGTAGGAGAATTCACCTTATTGTAACAACCTTGTCGTAGATAAAGAAATTGAGAAGTGTACCAAATCAACATGAATTTAAATGATAAGAGGATCGTGGTAGGTCAAATCTTTGTTACCAAATTTCATATTTTTTTTACTATTCAGTCTTTAGTATAGAACGAGTAACAAAGCTGGCCCTCAAAATGAAGACATTTACGATTTGCATGCTTGTGATGTTTGGTATGTACCCATATTTAACACATTTTAGAGTTATTATAGAAATGAGGCTTGATTTTGTAACATACGTTTATAAATTTTTGCGTCGTTTTCTAATACCAATCATTGGATAACTGTGTCATTTATGCTCTTTTTTTTACATAACTAGCTTTGAGTTCTTTAAAAATAATGAATTATTTTTATTTTCTTGTACACTTTGGCGATTTTTTGCTAGTATCTTAGAAATATTTGTTGGAAAAAACATAAATAACCAAATAAGCTTTTGCATTCGCGAACTACACACGATTTGATGACGTTACGCATACACTCTGTCGGAAAAGAAAGCTTGCAGCGCTCTGTATTTAGAAATTGCCCATTCATTCTATCTTTTGCAGCAGCTGCCAGTTTTGTAACAAGTGAAAATTGTGATCATGTGTATTGTCATATTGGACTCGGATTTGTAATGAACCGGGTGGCGGCCTTTTCCATTTGTGGAAGTAATGGTGTGGCATGTAAGTGATTACTTATCAACTTAGCATCAGTTCATATAACGTATAAATCATATAAATTTTTGGTTATATAGCTTACGGAGTATTTATGAAGTATCATCATTAATCCACATTTTTGTCACTCTTAACTCAATAGAATCTCATTACTTTTTGTTATTGCAGATCATGACTTCTGTGCTTTCAAGAAAGCTTTATGTTTGGACCCTACCTTGAAATTTGTATCAATTGGAGTTTGCCCAACACCTACAACTGCTTAGATATTGTACTATTGTTTTATAAATAAAGTTCAAGTACTTATATTTGTTTATGTTATTAACCGATATTTTACTTACATTTGCTTCTTGGCTTTGATTTCGTCCTTATAGATACGTTTTATAAAAACCTTACACCGACTGCCGGTACAAACCGGTATATCTAGCTCGAGGGTTAGTGTTAACGGCGATAAAGAGGCTCTGCCGAGTATCCGCTTAACAGTTACCCGAGACTTAGATATTCATGTTTATGACGACAACAGGTGTTTGATTCTTTTTCTTGCATATTACAAATAAATGACATTAGGAAAAGAAATTACGAAACTAACATTTTCATTTAGAACTTTTTTCTTTACAGTAGCGTATTAATTTACAATTTTATTCACAAAGGCACAATGACGTCATCCCATTCATATAATGCGCGTGGGAAAGACGCCATTCGAAATACGCGACTTGTTTTACTTGGGGGTGTGTAAGACCAATTATCCTGTCTGATATGCATGAAATTCTAATAGACCTTAAGCTCGACAGGTTTGAAATTGTTATTCATTCAAGAACCATTAGATGCGTATTTGCTTCCTTTTTTGAGCTTTTACGCCATTTACATATTCGTGATCATAGCTCGATGGACGGTTCACCTAAAATACTAAATCTAAATCACTGACCAGTGATTTTAAAATAACTCCGCAAATGACCGACTATTAATCTCACTTAAATTCTAAGAAATCTAAAAGGCCCATCAGACTCGACGTCCAAGATTAATTGTCATAAGTTCAAGGATTTGTTCAAGTCACCTGACTTGTTTTAAAACTATTCGGTGATTCTTTTGGCGTCTTAATTTTGTTCAACATATATAGATATATTTATGTTTTAAATCCAAAATATATCAAATTTAAACAGAAATTCATGCTGAAACTTTTAGTTATGTCATTTTAGGGCGAGTTGAGTACAAAATATCATTTTCATATTTTTGTCATTATTTTGCCTGAATATCCCTGAATGGAAAAAAATGTTAGAATCGGCGAAAAAAAATATTAATATAACAGACCTTTAATTCGACAGGTTTGAAATTCAAGAATCATTAGATGCTTATTTGCTTCTTTTGTTGAGCTTTTACGACATTTACATATTCGTGATCATATCTCGATGGACGGTTCACCTAAATAACTAAATTTAAATCACTGACCAGTGATTTTACAATAACTCCGCAAATAACCGTATATTAATCTTACTCAAATTCTAAAAAGGCCATCAGACTCGAAGTCCAAGATCTATTGTTGACATATAGTGATTCAAACCTGAATATTACAACTACTTTCAGTTTAGAATTGAAATTTCCTTCTAAATCATATTTCAAATGACAGTTTTCAAATTCCATTTCTCATCAGAGGATTCAATTTTTCAATCTTCCTTTTGTAAACTATTTTATTTTTGCTTGCAAAATTGAAAGCTATGGAATTAAAATGCAAAATTTACTATTATTAACAGTTGTTGGACTTTTATTTTCACTTGCAAAATTCAAAATTGTTCAACAAGCGTATTTGAGAAATCCACATATTATATTTTTGAAATGACAGATTCAATTGGACAGTTGAGTGCAACTAGGAACATATATTTTATGATATGAGATATTTGAATTGACAGTTCCCATTCTTTGTGTTGCTCCAGAGAATTGAACAACATTTTTCTTTTTACTTTTGCAATACATAAATTGCAATTCTTACACGCTTCACGTTATTCTCCTGCAAACAACAGGACAAACGAGTGCATTGTTAAAGAAAGAATATCGGTCTGAGTGGTGTTTATGGCTTTTTAGATCGGTTTTGCGTTTTGATGACGTTTTATTGATACATTATAAAACGACGAATATATATTAGATAACCGATAAATTCCACTCTGACTGATATTATTTAGATTCTTACATAACCATTAAATAAGGAAATCACATCAAGTTGACTTTTCATGCCGACTTTTTATATGTTTTTGTACGTTTTTATTTTAAAGCTAACTATCAGTGTTTGAAAATTATTTGTTGCCCAATAGATGTGCAGAATCGCAATTTATTTCAAACTGGTAAATCGTCGAAAGTCAGTCAGTCTAGGAAAGAGTTTATAAAATGATATAAAAACACTAAATTGGTAAGTGGTTATTAGAAAGCATTGAAGAAATAAAATTGGTCGAACGGCCTACTAACACTAACATAACTATACAAAAAGATTAGAACTATGAAAAAATATTTCATTTTAACAACTATCTCATAATTATATTATTTTTATGCATTTATTTACAATAAAACTATGTGAACTTACTTATTACACTGGATATTACGGTGTTCACATTGATAATAAATAAACCAGGTCTGACGTCAAATAAACAAATGACGTCAAACAAATATAAGTTTAATTTTTGCAAGGCTAAACAAATCAAATTTAAAGCGTTCAGTATTGACATTTTAAGTTCTTATCCAAATATGTTGCAATCGTTTACAAGATCATTCCGTTGTTGACAAGGAACGTAGTGTTACCTTCAAAATTGTGCCAGGTATTTTTATCAATTCTTGAATTCCATTTTAAGTGCGGTTTCTAGAAAGCGTAATATTCAATTATAGATGTACCAACGGCTCTTTTAACATAATAAAATCCTTCGCGGTAAAACATAGTTCCTTGTTCCTTGTTCGATGTTAGAAATTTGCAAGCGCAAGAATACTGATATTTTTTTTATATATTTACGGGCATTTTGAGCACGAACCTTCAAAATCATTGAAATGGTCTTTATATTAAAACACGATAAATAAAATCTCTAAACTGTAGTTTTTGTTTAAAGCTTGATGTAAATGAACTAAGTGCATTCTCTTATTGCACACACCCTTCAAATTTGTTATGATTTATTGCTTTGCGATCACATGTTTGCGTGTTGTTACAAACATTTCGTCATGAATTTATATCCTGACATGCACATTTCACCGAAAAAAGTGTTCTATGATAATGATTTAAAGTGATTATACTGTTGTTTTTTTAAACATTCATAAACAATTAGTCATTTGTTATATTTGACATTTTGAAGAAACGAAGTTTTAATTACCGATGTTTCTACAAGTTACATAATAACAAATTACGCAAGTCTTTTAGCACTATTTTGTTAAACAAAA
Organism: Ruditapes philippinarum; assembly: GCF_026571515.1. NCBI lineage: Eukaryota > Metazoa > Mollusca > Bivalvia > Venerida > Veneridae > Ruditapes > Ruditapes philippinarum. The sequence goes on from NW_026852966.1 coordinate 22,660, forward strand.
ACAAATTTTATCATCCCGAAGTAAAATAGCTATTAAAATCAGAGTAAAATATCATCGTTTTAAGTATATGAGCATTTAGGTGGTTAATGTCTCAGGCATTGCGTTCTAAATTGATAAAATCAACAATTAAAGCTTTAGTAATGAGCATAGACGGTACTGAAGCCGTTTATATCAGCGAAAAGCAGATTGATTTTCTAATGAAATCCATATAAATGTAATGAAATACTCGGAATTAATTGCAGAATGTGTGATACACATATCTGTCCGGGGTCATGCATGTTATTGGGTTTTTTTTTGTGTGTATTGTTCTGAAAATTTGTTAATCACACTCTGTGGAATTTACTGATGGTTAATAAAGAATTTCACTCAAATTTACTTATAATCAGTTTTGCAAATTCTGAAACAAGATTCGTTTCCTAAAGGTTAAAACAAGCCTATTTACATATTTGATTGATTGATTGATTAAAAATTCCGATACATTTATTGACTTAAATTGTTATTTTCCGGTTAATTTATTGTCACTTTTTTCTTTGTGGATTGATTGATTGATTGATTGATTGATTGATTGATTGATTGATTGATTAATTGATTGATTGATGTCTTCCTTCGGTCTTATATGTTTTCATGAATTAATTCATTCATTTCAGGTGCGGATATTTTCGCAGTCTACAAACATGGATCTTGCCTCCAGAATGATCTTTTTTTAAGAAATTTCAGAATGATCGCTTATCTTTGTAAAAAAACGTATAAATCATTAAATGGAGTAGGATATTTCCTGGAACCATGATAACATTTCTAAACGAGTTGATATTGAGATAAATTAAAGAAGCAAACCATAAAATACTGGCCCAAAGTTTTCAGCTAATAGAGTAAACATCTATGTTGCCTAGTTTGCCAGACATGTTTCACAAGAAAAGATTTTCGCAACGAATATCGGAAACATTAGATTCTCATTAAGGATAAAACCTTTCTCGCATTTTCTCACATTTTCTCATTAATTATAATCATAAAAGATCCCAGTTTGGATAAAATACTCGTTCTGTCTGCATGTTCATCTACTTGTGCCTTTTCTGATAACGTTGGAAACGAATATATCAAACAAAATTAGAGATCTTATTTCAATATCTTAAAATTATTTAAAGACTTAACGGGTACATCAAATTTAATAAAGAGTTTTCATATATACATTCATTATTGCATTAAACATACATATATATACATATGTTTTATCTAAAAAAAATGTTAAAACCGTAAAACAACGTAATGTTGAAATATTATGTTCCTACAAATGCCTTTATTGTATACCGCGACTCCTTAACAGGTAGGAGCACAAGTTGATAGATTATAAAGACGAGATGTTAATTTGTTAAATAGTCAATACCGCCTTCAAAGTTAAACAAAAATCTGATGTAGAATCTATGTTTTATAATAGGTATTCCGAAACCTTTCAAAACAGGACGAAAGCGACTAAGATTTTTTTTTACGATATTTCTCAAAAATAACCGAAATAAACCGATTCATTCGGGTTGCAATCATAAAACAAAATAAGCATTGCAGTTAAGAATAATGTTCTCGGTGGGCAGCATTTCATTCACCTGATATCGTTAGACTGTCTTTGCTGCATGCATTTGTTGTCTTTAGAGACCAAATGTGTCAAAAACAATTTGTTGCCAGACTTTCCTGACAGTTAACGGTAACAAGGTATTTGAACCGAATCAATTTATTATTATAATAAATGCTGACTGTAGCAAACAAATGGCCTAGACATAACACTTTGCTAAAATGAAAAATATGGATATATGAGCGACATTGCATGTGTGTAAGTTAAGTTCGTTGTACAAGAAATGAAATCAATTTTATTTAGATGGTAAAAAAGTAAACGAAGGTAAGTATGAAGAATATTAATTTGTATTCTTATAATGTTATAAGATTGAAATTTCTTTACAAGACAAACAATACTTTTATAAACAGGATTGTTAAATTACGCAAGCTGAATGCAAAGGAATAAAATGTAGTGCAGTGTAAATAACGTCATTGCGAAAAGATATAAAGAGATAAAAGAGATCAAGTTCAACTTTAACCGTTTTTTTGTAATTATTTTGATAAGTTGCATTTTTCAACTCGACATACGACAAAATTTGCATAAAAACGGATACAGAGTCGCGGACAATCAACCAAATAGTTCTCTTTTTTTTGGTTTCAAACTAGTACTCATTAGTTTTTCTTAAGTGTCTGGCTACTTATCAAGTATGATTTTTGTATCATAGGCGTGAGAGCCAAATGACCACGAGACTTCCCTAGATCAATTATCACAAACACATTTAGCTGCGCACAAGGATTGCACCGGCGGCCTGTAACCTTACCGTCTGATTCTCTCCCATTTTAGCAATGGGCACGGGGAAACAAAAGCTATTTAGTAAGTATATTGTTGTCTAGTTCAGAATAAAAATGACATTGTCAAGCATGGAATTCCCGTGATATTGTAATGCAATATTTTTTTCTCTACTTCGTGGGTGCGTTTTTTATTCTTTTGGGACATCAATAGTTATGATGATAAGGTTTTCTGTCAGACATGTGGAACTAAAGAAATAGTCACATGCGTGCAATGACATTTTGTACGTCAGGGCGTATGTTTTGATATCATATACTGCCTGCAGTACATACAACAAAATGTCTAGGCCCCAGTGGCATTGCAAATGCGTAAAAGTAAAAATAACTATGTTGGAGTCTCTTGATACAAAAAGTCTGTCGTTAAGGAGGAGACGCATTACGTCACAATTTGCAGTGTTGCAGTGGGAGTTCATTGAAACGCAAGATTGTATCAATTAAGACGTTTATTCGTGTATTCATGCATGTTAAGTGATGAAAAGGGCGTTATGAGTAACAAAATAAATGTTTTACAATTAAACCGCAATTTGTCTCATCTTTTGGGAAGACATAAAAATATATTATGTCAGAACCTTAAAGTGACAGGAAAGCGTAAGAGAATTCAATAAACTCAAAGACAACACGCTCGTGAAAGTGTTTAAGACTCAACTTTATAAACCGTTATTGCAAGATACTTAAATACACTTTTTAATTTATTTTAGGAAATATTATTTATATTCCTTCTTTGTCCACATTGCGTGAAATACTTAAATACATTTAATGCAGTTATTTATGGTCTAATAACTTCGGATTCATATCATGTGTTATTGTTAAAGTTTTATATTATTTTATCACTTAGGTTGAAATTTCGTCGTTCTTCAAAGATACATTTTGAAGACAAAGTACGGGTTTATATTTCTAATGCGAACTTTACCAATTCTAAGATTATCAATCATTGAAAGATTCGGTGTACAAATGCAGAGCAACATGTACAAAGCAACAACTTTTGGGAAATATGCGTAACTATATTCAATCGTGAATTTAAATTTGTTAAAAACAGAAATGACGATAACAGGATTTTTTGGGATAGAAGTAATTCTAATATAAAGTTGGGTTGTTTCGTTACATTATGTATCGCAACCAAGTTTACATATGACATCAAGCCAGCTTATTCCAGAAAATACACTTAAAGTTCCACGAAAGTTTATGTTCTTTAGGGTCCCCGTTTTTCCTCTATTTCATTGCTGCATCTAAGTTATTTGTTCCGTGTGAATGTCATAAAAAGTCGCTCCATACGTTATATGTTCGAAGATCGTTCAGAATTATAATGTTGATGTGTGTTTGTTTCTTTTTTATAATGTCAGCTCTTTCTGTCTAACAATTTTTGACTTGGGTATTTCAGTATTCATCGGTATAATCATCTGTTAACGTATTATGTGTTATATGCAACTTCGTAACCTTATATAATTATCTCCGCTAACCAATTACCTAATTTAGTTTACTTTGTTTTCTTAATACTTATTTAGTGATTGAGCATTAATATGAAAGTCAACGTATAGTAGTGGCGGGACCGAGTGGTTAAAGCGTCGGACTTGATTTCTGGCCCGACATCAGTGGTAATCTTTTGTTTCCGAGAGCAAGGAACTTAACACTGCTTAGTACTGGTTGTTTTCAAGAACGGATTCGAGAGTGTTCGAATAAGCTTATAGCTTTCAACATAATCGAATTAGAATAAAGTACATTGTATGATAAACTATCAAGCTACTTTTCGTACATTGCTACGTTTCTGCCAAATAAAATCACATTCAGTGCGACTTCCTCCAGGTGATAAGCAATAATCACTTCCTAAAACAAATATTTAAAGACGATTTCGGTAGTATTCTTTGCGCATCGTAATGTGCATCAAAATGAGATAATCAAAAAATAGTTGAATAGTACTCGGATAACTGTATTAAATTTCGGCTACAAAACAAATAATGAGAAATAATACAAAGTAAATATTTCTAAATGTTCAGAAAAGGATCAGGTTTAAAAGAGGAAGAATAAGAGGGTCGTTTAAACAACATCAGATAAAGGATTTCTGCAGGTTGGTCCTTTTGATGGTAATCATACGTGTTAACAATAGAACTGTCTATTTACAAAATAACTATTTTTATTTTTTTATTTTTGAATTCGCCATTCAATTTTAACTTATCAATAAAAATTGAAGAATACACAATAAAACAATATAATTATGATATCTTTAATTATTTACAAAATTCATGTTTTTTTATCATTTTCTGTATAATTTAGAAGCAAGAAAAATTAATTTCATTTTAAGAAATATGTTCAGATCATCGTTTGCTTCATACAAAATTATTTGAAGAAGTTATTTTTGTATAAAAATATGATATTTGTGTGTAATAAGCTGTCTTATACATTTTTATAAGACAGTGTGGCTATTTTGACAGTTTTGAGATATATACGGTTACCATGGAAACTGCCATTTTACAAAAAATCCAACAGGTCAACATATATTTTTCTTTTTATTTTTGAATTATCACTAAATTTTACTTATTATACAAAACATTAGAAAATTGTATGAAAGGATTGAATTTTCGTAAAACTGTAGAAAATTTCTTTAAAGTTAATATTTGATAACTTTTGTCGCCCTTTTTAAAGAAGAAAACATTTATTCGTTTGATGTATCTTTTTTAAGAATAGTCTTTTTGGGGGGTTTCTTTTGTTGTTTTTATTATTATTATTATTATTATTATTATTATTATTATTATTATTACGAATAGAAGCATTTAATGCAAGTTTAATAACAACAATTAACGACAAGAAGTTTTATTCGGATACGAACTCTTCTTCTAAAAATGGTTGACAAAATATTGTGATTGCTCAGGGTCATTATACAGCTTTTATCTGTATAACTAACACAACTAGGGGAATTTACCTCTTGTCGTAGATAATGAAATTGAGAAGTGTCAAATGAACATGTCTTAAAATGATAACAGATAGGTCAAATCTTTGCTACCAATTTCATAAAATTGTTAACCATACAGTGCTTTAGTAAGGAACAAGTTATAAAGCTGCCGTACAAAATGAAGACATTTACGATTTGCATGATTGTGATTCTTGGTATGTACCTCAAATTTATACACTTTAATCTTATATATTTAAGATTTATTTTAGAAATTAGGCTTGATTTTGTAACATGATTTATATAATGTTTGGTCGTTTTCTAATATCAATAATTGGATAACTGTGTCTTTTATCTCTAATTATTCATGTCTAGCTTTGGGCTGCTTTAAAATAATGAATTATTATTAATTTTACACTTTTGCAATTTTTTTATTGTCGTGTTTTAGAACTATTTGTAAGAGGAAAATATAAATAAGCAAATATTATACCTCATTTGCATACGCCCTTCTATATTTAATATGACGTCATCCGGTCCATAAACCGCATACAGACCGGGGGCGGTCCATAATTCTTATATGGACCGGATGACGTCATATAAAATATAGAAGGGCGTATGCAAATGAGGTATAATATTTTATTTTGTTGTTAAATGAGTCTTTTTACTAAATTTATTGTCTTGTTTCAAATAAATTTATTACATGTTGATCAAAAGTCATGATTTGTCTTTAAATTGATTATAAATTTTATTTATACAGTTTGTGAAAATCTGAAAGTTCGTGTTTTTTTGCCTGTTTAATTTAATTAACAAAAAATGAATAACAAAAGAAGAGCATGATTTTTTTAGCCTATCGCTTGAAAATAATAATAAAAAATTCGACTAGGGTTTGAGATATTTCACACACTGAACAAATAACTTATGATTTGAAAGCAAATCATAGTAAAAATGACAGCAATAAAAGGGATGAAATAATTTAGATTCGGTATAATATAACAAATAAAACATGGCCTTTCGGGCAAAATGCAACTTTACGGACTGGTTGGTCAGACCTCGGAAGGTATATGGCCCTCAGCTGCGCTTCGGGCCATATACCTTCCTCAGTCTGACCAACCAGTCCGTAAACTTGCATATTGCCCTCAAGGCCATGTTTTATTTGTTAAATAATCCTGCAACACCATTTATTGTTTATATACAAAATAGAACGTTGTTGATTTATAGACAAAGAAATATATGAGCCGGATTTGACTCTGTAACCCTGAATGATATGATTACGTCGTGTTTTATAGCGTTAATTCTGATTCTTTATCATTTTCCATGACACGTTATTGGTATAATGTTTCTGTGCTGTTATTGTTTTTTCTAAGAGGGCACTGATACTCAAAAACTACACGACCTAGGCTCCGCGAAATATTTACGGCGGCTGGACACTCACTTAACGCTTCATTGAGTCCCATTCATAAATTACACAAATGTTGTATGATTGACAATTACTAATTTTAAATGCTCGTAAGCTTATTCGAAAGGAAAAAAATGAATGAATTATCTATTGATTCACCAAGCATAGGACGTCAACGTTTTCGACTGATAAAAATATCAAATAAACGATATTGCAAGTTTTACAACGACGTTTTACTTATCGAGCCGCAGAAATCAATTATTCGGATTCTGTACTACCATTTATTTGACATAAGAAATGTTGTTGTTGTTTTTTTTTTAATTAATCAAGAAAGCCTTAGAATGCATTTGTATCAAATCCTTTAAGGCAGAAACGCAAGTTCAGTCGATAACTTTGTACATAAATACATGATTTCTTGCTGTTCAGACCCATTATGCTATAAAGACATTTACATTTTCGCAAAATCATATCATATAAAGCGGTCAATGTGAAAAAAAAGTGTATTGTATTTGTTTGCCGTTATATGGTATTAACATATTATTTCAATAAATATGTAAGCTTTGCAACATGACATATCACGCTATCAAATGTGTGTTTGATCATTACGAGGATTCCAATGTGAGTGTTACTGCTATCAATAAATACGCACAATTTAATGACGTCACGCATAAACTCGCAAATGATGTCGCAAACAAACGCTTGCAGCACTTTGTATTTAAAAATTGCCGATTTAATTCATCTTTTTGCAGCATTTGCCAGTTTTGTGACAACTGAAAATTGTGATCATGTGTATTGTCATATTGGACTCGGATTTGTAATGAACCGGATGCCGGGAATTAATCTGTGTGCAAGTAATGGTGTGACGTGTAAGTTATTTCTTATAAAATTCGTATAAGTATTCTTTTATATAGCTAACTAAGTGTATTATGAACTGTCTAATATCTGGTTTGGTCGCACTTAAATTCATACTGTTATTAAGAGTAATATACTAATGTTCATTGCAGATCATGACTTTTGTGATTTCAAGAAAGCTTTATGTTTGAACCCTACCTTGAAAATTGTATCTGCCGGAGTTTGTCCAACACCTACAACTGCTTAGAAATGATACTGTACAACTCTATTATCAATAAAGTTTGTTCATGTATTTAACTGATTTTGTACTTATATTTGCCTCTTTCCTTTCATTGTGTCCTTATATATAGATACGTTTAATCTAATAGGCATTTAGTTATACAGTCTTGACACTGTTATTCATTCAAGTGACAGACCGTTTACCTAAAATAACTGACCTTTAATTTTGTTTAATATTACAATAACACCGAAAGTAACCAACTTAGTACTATTCACAAACCATACTTAAATTCTTTAAAGTCCATAACAACGTCCAATATCAATTGTGACAGAAAATTTGACATTTGCCGAAAAATCAACAATCGACCGAAGATGTACTTGAACCAATGATACGGCCTCACCAGACGTAGAATTTAGTTGTACAACACTTATCAAAGTTATGATGTACAATTTTAAAAGCAATGCAATATATGCATTCAGACTGTTATTTTATATTGTATGACTCTTTATGTTTCCCTCCAATACAATTCCCTCCGAATGGATCCCAAACAGACTTTAGGCACTATTATTACTGGAAAATGTGTATTTTTTTTAATTGTTGGTATTAACCAATTATGAGAATTTGTTAAGAGGTAGGCTGTGTATTGTATGGAGGGAGAATTTTGGGAAATTTCCATGTTCTGGAATGAATAAAATTACTGAAAACCTTAAAGCCTGTTCTGTATTTGTGTCTCATGGTGATTTTCTTTATTGAAGAATAGTGAGTTAATTTCTTCATTTTTGTATTAGTATATGGTCATTTTCTGAGTAATTTGAGGTTCGAACATGCCACAATTTGGGGACTCCCAAAGACTTTTTTCAACATCCTTTCTACTTTATCTTACTTCATTCTCTGTTTACAATTTTAGCCCTTAATGTTATGGAATTTCATACATTAAACACCTTTCCAGGGGATAATTGGGAAATATCTCATCAGTCATTTAGAAATCAAACATGTCTTATCCTGTAAATCTAGTAATAAGTTGTACGAAGTCAAAACATGGTAGACTTTACGTATTGTATTGAGATTTTCTTGTTCAACTTAGTTTTAATTAGTGTTGTACTTCAAAATTCTACCGTCTGTTGAGGCCTATAGTTTGGTTAAACCACTGAGCTCTAGATCCTGGTTCTTGCCGATATCAGGTAGACAGATGCGCGTTACAAAAGTCTCATAGCAATGCAGCACAATAACTTTGAAAAGGAACACGTTATGAATTTAAATAATTTCAGACCTTTTGAACACTTTTCTTATAAACATAAAAAATCGGCCTCTCATAATTCATGGATAACAGTTATGAGGCACATTTAAGGATGACAAAATATTTCGTTATTAACAAACTACAGTATATAAAATGCTACATATTGCTTCTTATTGAAAATTAAAGAAACAAATTGTTTACCAATATCTCAGTGAGAATTTCTAGATATAAAGTAGAACAAAACTTTCAAGTATGTTGATTAAGCTCCAGATAGTGATTCAAACATGAATTTTACGACCACAATCAGTTAAGAATTGAAATTTCTTTCTAAATCATATTTTAAATGACAGTTTTCAAATTTCTTTTCCCATCAGAGGATTCAATTATAAATCTTCCTTTTGTAAACTATTTTATTTTTGCTTGCAAATTGAAATCTGTGTAATTAAAATGCAAAATATACTATAATTAACAGTTGTTGGACATTTATTTTCACTTGCAAAATTCAAAATTGTTTAACAAGCGTATTTGAGAAATCCACATATTATATTTTTAAGAAATGACAGATTCAATGGGACAGTTGAGTGCAACTAGGAACATATCTTTTATGACAAGAGATATTTGAATTGACAGTTCCCATTCTTTGTGTTGCTCCAGAGAGTTGAACAACATTGTTTTTATTTTTGCAATACATAAATCACAATTCTAACACGCTTCAAGTTATTCTCCTGAAAACAACATGACAAACGGGTGTTTAATAAATGATATCGGTCGGAGTGTTGTTTTAAGGCTTTTCAACATCGGTTTTGCGTTTTGATGACGTTTTTAGTGATCCATTATAAAACGACGAATATATATTAGATAACCGATAAATTCCACTCTGACTGACATTATTTAGATTCTAACATGACCATTAAATAAGGAATTCACATCAAGTTGACTTTTTATGCCGACTTTTTATATGTTTTTGTATGTTTTTATTTTAAAGCTAACTATCAGTGTTTGAAAATTATTTGTTGCACATCTTGCCCAATAGATGTGCAGTATCGCAATTTATTTCAAACTGGTAAATCGTCGAAAGTCAGTATAGGAAAGGATTTATAAAATGATTTAAAAACACTTAATTTGTTTGTGTTTATTAGTAAGCATTGAAGAAATTAAATTGGTCGAACGGCATACTAACACTAACATAATTTTACAAAAATATTAGAACTATGAAAAAATATATATTTCTATTATACAAGATCATTCCGTTATTGACAAGGAACGTGGGTGTTACCTTCAAACTGTGCCAAGTACTTTTATCAATTCTTGAATTCCATTCAAAGTGCGGTTTCTAGGGAGCGTGATATTCAATTATAAATGTAAAATGGCTCTTTTAACAAAATAAAATCTTTCGCAGTAAAACATAGTTCCTTGTTCCTTGTTTGATGTCATAAATTTGCAAGCGCAAGAATACTGATATTTTTACATATTTACGAGCATTGTGAGCACGAACCTTCAAAATCATTAAAATGGTCTTTATATTGAAACACGCTAAATAAAATCTCTAAACTGTAGTTTTTGTTTAAAGCTTAATGTAAATGAACTAAGTGCATTATCTTATTGCACACAACCTTCAAATTTGTTATGATCTATTGGTGGACAGCATTTCATTTACGTGATATCGTTAGAATGTCTTTGGTTCATGCATTTTAGACAAAATGTGTCAAAAACAATTTGAAGCCAGACATTTCTGACAGTTAACGGTAACAAGGTATTTGAAACGAATCAATTTATCATTATAATAAATGCTGATTGTGGCAAACAAATGGCCTAGACATAACACTTTGCTAAAACAAAAATATGGATATATGGGAGACATTGCATGTTTGTAAGTTTAGTTCGTTGCACAAGAAATGATAACAATTTTATTAAATGGTAAATACGTATACAAAGGTAAGTATGTCGAATGTTTGTATGGTCATAATGTTTTGATATTGACGTTTCTTTACAAGACAGACAAGCATCATACTGATCAGTTAAAGGTCGATTCTATAAACAGGATAGTTAAATTATGCCAGCTGAAAACAAAAGATTAAAATGTAGAACAGTGTCAACAACGTCATTGCGATAAGGGATAAAGAGACAACAGAGATCTAGTTCAGCTTTTTTCAACCCGACATAGGACAAGATTTGCATGACATTACACCGGAGACAGAAATATAAATTTTATCACACTGTGACAAAGTAGAGAGCAAATAAATATTTATTAAGTATGTTGTTTGTATCATCGGTGTGAGAGCCAAATGACCACGAGACTTTATTCCCTGGATCAATTATCACCAAACATGTCGCTGCGCTGAAGGATTGTACCGGCGGCCTGTAACCTTTCCGTCTGAATCTCTTCCATTTAAGCAAACAAAAGTTATTTATTTATATTTAGTATATTGTTTTCTATTTAAGAATAATAATGACATTGTCAAGCATGGAATTCCCGTGATATTGTAATGCAATATTTACTTCTTTACTTTGTAGGTGCGTTTTTATTCTTTGGGGACATCAATAGGTTTTATGTCAGACAAATGAAACTTTAGAACAAGTCACATACGTGCAATGACATTTCGTACGTCTTGGCGTATGTTTTTATATCATATACTGTCTGCAGTCCATACAGCAAAATGTATATGACCGAGTGGCATTGCAAATGTGTGTAATTAAAAATAACTAATTTTGGAGTCTCTTGATACAAAAAGTATGGCTTTAAGGAGGAGACGCAATATGTCACAAGTTGCATTGTTGCATTGGTAGTTCATTGAAATGCAATATTCATGCACGTTATGTTAGGAAAAAGGCGTTATTAGTACCAAAATAAATGTTTACAATTAAACTGCAATTTGTCTGATCTTTTGGGAAGAATCAATGTATTTTGTCAGAACCTAAACGTGACAGAAAAGCGATAGGGAATTCAAAAGACGGCCCGTCGGGCTAAACTTTAGAAACTTTTATGGCAAAATACTTAATAACACCCTCAGGAAATAATATTTACATTCATATTTTGTCCACGTGGCGTGAAATACTAAAATCCGGTTATTTATGGTCAAATAGTTTACGTTGTTGTTTTAGTTTAAAATTATTTTATTGTTCAGGTTTTTTTTTGTTTTTCATTCAAAGCCGTTTAAGATTAATTTTGAAATCAAAGTACGGGTGCATGAATTTTATTTTTAAAGATTATTTATCGTTGACAGATTCGGTGTACAAATGCAGTGCAACAACTTTTTGGAGATTTGCGTAACAAAAAGTTTAAAAAGATGAAAGTTATTCGAATAGACAGTGGCGTTGTATTGACATCAATTCCCGGTCGTTAAGTAGAGTTCTTATGTGTCGCAACCAAGTTAACATATGGCATTTAACTGGCTTATTTCCAGAAAATAAACATTAGATTCCTGGAAACTTTGCGTTCTTTAAGGATTCCGTTTTTTCTCTATTTTATTGCCACGTCGATTTATCTGTGCCGTGTGAATGTCAACCTCATCTTTAACAAACATCCTTATAATATGGTGTATGCTACTTAAATTTGTCTTTTGATGTTTTATCTGTGAAATGCAACCTTATTTATCTCTGCCTGTTTGACAAGATTTCTGGTACGACGTCAGGAGTAATTCGCTTTTTCCGTGAGGATGGAACTTTACAGTGCTTAGTACTGGTTGGTTTCATGAACAGAGTCGAGAGTGTTTCAATAGGGTTTAAATAGCTTCCGACACAATTGAACTTATTTAAAGTACATGTAGTATAAACTAACAAACTACTCTACTAACTTTGCTATGTTTCTGACAGTTAAAATTCTGTTAACTCATATCCCCCTCTCTAAATTAGAAAACATTTTATTCGTTTGATGATTTTAGTTTAAGAAAAATCTTTTTTTTTGCGAGAGGTAGCACTGAATGCAAGTTTAATACAACAACAAGATGTTATATTTGGATATGGGCTCCTCTTCTGAAAATGGTTAATTAAATATTGTTACTGCTCAGGGTCACTTAAAAGCTTTAATCTGTATACGTCACACAGGTAGGAGAATTCACCTTATTGTAACAACCTTGTCGTAGATAAAGAAATTGAGAAGTGTACCAAATCAACATGAATTTAAATGATAAGAGGATCGTGGTAGGTCAAATCGTTGTTACCAAATTTCATATTTTGTTTTACTATTCAGTCTTTAGTATAAAACGTGTAACAAAGCTGGCCCTCAAAATGAAGACATTTACGATTTGCATGCTTGTGATGTTTGGTATGTACCCATATTTAACACATTTTAGTGTTATTATAGAAATGAGGCTTGATTTTGTAACTTACGTTTATAAATTTTTGCGTCGTTTTCTAATACCAATCATTGGATAACTGTGTCATTTATGCTCTTTTTTTTACATAACTAGCTTTGAGTTCTTTAAAAATAATGAATAATTTTTTTTCTTGTACACTTTGGCGATTTTTTTGCTAGTATCTTTGAAATATTTGTTGGAAAAAACATAAATAACCAAATAAGCTTTTGCATTCGCGAACTACACACGATTTGATGACGTTACGCATATACTCTGTCGGAAAAGAAAGCTTGCAGCGCTCTGTATTTAGAAATTGCCCATTCATTCTATCTTTTGCAGCAGCTGCCAGTTTTGTAACAAGTGAAAATTGTGATCATGTGTATTGTCATATTGGACTCGGATTTGTAATGAACCGAGTGGCGGCCTTTTCCATTTGTGGAAGTAATGGGTGTGGCATGTAAGTGATTACTTATCAACTTAGCATCAGTTCATATAACGTATAAATCATATAATTTTTTGGTTATATAGCTTACGGAGTATTTATGAAGTATCATCATTATCCACATTTTTGTCACTCTTAACTCAATAGAATCTTATTACTTTTTGTTATTGCAGATCATGACTTCTGTGCTTTCAAGAAAGCTTTATGTTTGGACCCTACCTTGAAATTTGTATCAATTGGAGTTTGCCCAACACCTACAACTGCTTAGATATTGTACTGTACTATTGTTTTATAAATAAAGTTCAAGTACTTATATTTGTTTATGTTATTAACCGATATTTTACTTACATTTGCTTCTTGGCTTTGATTTCGTCTTTATAGATACGTTTTATAAAAACCTTACCTTACAACAACTGCTGTTACAAACCGATATACCTAGCTCGAATGTAACTGTTTTCGGCGGTTAAGAGGCTCATCTGAGTTTCCTCTAAACAGTTACCCGAAAGCTAGCTAATGTCTGTGACGACAGCAAGTGTTTGATTTTTTTTCTTGCAAAGAAATTATATTAGAAAAAGAAATTACGAAACTAATATTTTCATTTAGCACTTTTTTCCTATAGTAGCGTATGTATAGTAGTAGCGTATGAATTTACAATTTTATTCATAAGTCACAATGACGTCATCCTATGGACGCAATTCATTCATAAATGACGCGTGGGAAAGACGCCATTCAAAATACGCGACTTGTCTTACATGGGATGTAACTCTGCAAATAACCGACTATTAAGCTTACATAAATACTAAAAAGACCATCAAACGTCCAACATCAATTGTCATTGAAAATTTGACATTTGCCCTAGGAACGAACCATCGACCTCAAGCATTACTTGAGCTAATGAGAGTGACACTAAGAAAAGATCGGAACACCACACTAACTACCATATTTCGGTACAAACCGGACAAGGCGCTTGAATTTAATGCTAAAATCTCGTTTTTCACATTACGGAATTAATTTTTATATGTTTCAATTATCTTTTCACAATGATCTATATACAAAAATGAATTAAAAAATGTTAGAATAGGCGAAAAAAATAGTCATTAATCTAGTTTATGATCATAATTTCTGCAAGCGTCTAGAGTTACTGCTTCAATCATGTATTGAGTTAAATCCAACTAATGATAGTTTGGTTTAACCACTGAACGCTAGATCCTGGTTAATGTCAATATCAGGTAGACAGATGCGCGTTACAAAAGTCTCTCTAGCACATTAATTCAAGTTCTTATTATATAAATACATTTCTTATAAACATAGGAACCCGGCCTTTCTAATTCATGGATTACCACTATGTGTGGTGATCTTTAAAAGTGTTCCTTTAGTTTCTGCTGTGGGAGAACAATAATTATTAATTTTGTAAATTCTGGTTCTAAATCATCACATTGGACTATGATCCTTTTTACGTTATCTTTTTATCAATGTCTTTAACTAAGCACAACAATCCAGTTATATTGTTTCACTTTTATTTTAATCCTCTTTCACCTTTTAAAACTTAAACATTTTCTATCATCAACTTTCAACACACTTTAAATACAATTTGATATCAAGTTTTTAGAATAGTTTTAGAATAAGTTTATAATCCTTGTTATTGCCAATATACCAGCAATTATATATATCATCATAGGTTATTATAAATGAGAGTTATCAGTACATTCTAAACTACTACAGCAGAACCAAAACATCAATCATTTCTAGCTGTATCTAGATAATTACAAATCATTTAACAATGTACCGCTATAAAATTAAAACCTTATATCTTTTTATCAATACAGTTATCTTAATCTCTATTCAAATAATAACAAAATGAGATAATCGTGATAATTCGCGAAAATATGAGGGACATGATAGGATTAAATAATATTTCCTTACCAAAGTCAATAAATTACAATTAAGCAAATACTACATGTTGCTTCTTATGGAAAGATTATTTGTTTACCAGTATTTCAAAGAGAATTTTTAGATGTACAGTGGAAAAGTATCTCTGCGTGTTGATTTAGCTCCTGATAGTGATTCAAACATGAATATTACGACTACAATCAGTTTATAATTGAAATTTCCTTCTTAATAATATTTCAAATTCCATTTCTCATCAGAGGATTCAATTTTTCAATCTTCCTTTTGTAAACTATTTTATTTTTGCTTGCAAATTGAAATCTGTGTAATTAAAATGCAAAATATACTATTATTAACAGTTGTTGGACTTTTATTTTCACTTGCAAAATTCAAAATTGTTCAACTAGATTATTTGAGAAATCCACATATTATATGTTTTGAAATGACAGATTCAATGGGACAGTTGAGTGCAACTAGGAAAATATATTTTATGATATGAGATATTTGAATTGACAGTTCCCGTTCTTTGTGTTGCTCCAGAGAATTGAACAACATTTTTCTTTTCACGTTTGCAATACATAAATTGCAATTCTTACACGATTCACGTTATTCTCCTGCAAACAACAGGACAAACGAGTGCATTGTTAAAGACAGAGTATCGGTCTGAGTGGTGTTAATGGCTTTTTAGATCGGTTTTGCGTTTTGATGACGTTTTATTGATACATTATAAAACGACGAATATATATTAGATAACAGATAAATTCCACTCTGACTGATATTATTTAGATACTTACATTGCCATTAAATAAGAAAATCACATCAAGTTGACTTTTTATGCCGACTTTTTATATGTTTTTGTACGTTTTTATTTTAAAGCTAACTATCAGTGTTTGAAAATTATTTGTTGCCCAATAGATGTGCAGTATCGCAATTTATTTCAAACTGGTAAATCGTCGAAAGTCAGTCAGTCTAGGAAAGAGTTTATAAAATGATATAAAAACACTAAATTGGTAAGTGGTTATTAGTAAGCATTGAAGAAATAAAATTGGTCGAACGGCCTACTAACACTAACATAACTATACAAAAAGATTAGAACTATGAAAAAATATTTCATGTTAACAACTATCTCATAATTATATTATTTTTATGCATTAATTTACAATAAAACTACAATAGCTTACTTATTACACTGGATTTTACTGTGTTCATATTGATAATAAATAAACCAGGTCTGACGTCAAATAAACAAATGACGTCACACAAATATAAGTTTAATATTTGCAAGGCTAAACA
The DNA here is from genome assembly GCF_026571515.1 of Ruditapes philippinarum. NCBI lineage: Eukaryota > Metazoa > Mollusca > Bivalvia > Venerida > Veneridae > Ruditapes > Ruditapes philippinarum. The sequence goes on from NW_026852966.1 coordinate 39,554, forward strand.
AATCAAATTTAAAGCGTTCAGTATTGACATTTTAAGTTCTTATCCAAATATGTTGCAATTGTTTACAAGATCATTCCGTTGTTGACAAGGAACGTAGGTGTTACCTTCAAATTGTGCCAGGTATTTTTTATCAATTCCTGAATTCCATTTTAAGTGCGGTTTCTAGGGAGCGTAATATTCAATTATAGATGTACAACGGCTCTTTTAACATAATAAAATCCTTCGCGGTAAAACATAGTTCCTTGTTCCTTGTTCGATGTTAGAAATTTGCAAGCGCAAGAATACTGATATTTTTTTTTATATTTACGGGCATTTTGAGCACGAACCTTCAAAATCATTGAAATGGTCTTTATATTAAAACACGCTAAATAAAATCTCTAAACTGTAGTTTTTGTTTAAAGCTTGATGTAAATGAACTAAGTGCATTCTCTTATTGCACACACCCTTCAAATTTGTTATGATTTATTGCTTTGCGATCACATGTTTGCGTGTTGTTACAAACATTTAGTCATGCATTTATCTCCTGACATGCACATTTCACCGTTAAGTGTGTTCTATGTTAATGATTTAAAGTGATTATACTGTTGTTTTTTTAAACAATTATAAACAATTAATTATTTGTTATATTTGACATTTTCAAGAAACGAAGTTTTAATTACCGATGTTTCTACAAAGTTACATAATAACAAATTACGCAGGTTTTTAGCACTATTTTGTTAAACAAAAACAAATTTTTATCCTCCCGAAGTAAAATAGCTATTAAAATCAGAGTAAAATATCATCGTTTTAAGTATATGAGCATTTAGGTGGTAAATGTCTCATGCATTGCGTTCTTAATTGATAAAATCAACAATTAAAGCTTTAGTAATGAGCATAGACGGTACTGAAGCCGTTTATATCAGCGAAAAGCAGATTGATTTTCTCATGAAATCCATATAAATGTAATGAAATACTCGGAATTAATCGCAGAATGTGTGATTCACATATCTGTCCGGAGTCATGCATGTTATTGGGTTGTTGTTGTTTTTTTTGTTTTATTTTTTTTTGTTCTGAAAATTTGTTAACCTAGACTCTATGGAATTCACTGATGGTTAATAAAGAATTTCTCTAAAATTTACTTATAATCAGTTTTGCAAATTCTGAAACAAGATTCGTTTCCTTAAGGTTAAAGCAAACCTATTTACATACATGATTGATTGCTTAATTGATTGATTGATTAAAAATTCCTATACATTTATTGACTTAAATTGCCATTTTCCGTTAATTTATTGTCATTTCTTTTCTTTGTTGATTGATTGGTTGATTGATTTGATTGATTGATGTCTTCCTTCGGTCGTATATGTATTCATAAATTAATTCATTCATTTCAGCTGCGTATATTTTCGCAGTCTACAAACATGGCATCTTGCCTTTAGAATTAATGATCTTTTTAAGGACATTTCAGAATGATCACTTATCTTTGTAATAAACGTATAAATCATTAAATGGAGTAGGATATTTCCTGGAACCATGATAAAATTTCTAAACGAATTGATATTGAGATAAATTAAAGAAGCAAACCATAAAATACTGATCCAAAGTTTTCAGTTAATATAATAAATTAACTGTAATGCAACATCTATGTTGTCTAGTTTACCAGACATGTTTCACAAGAAAAGACTTTCGCTACACATATCGGAAACATTAGATTCTCATTAAGGATAAAACATTTTTCGCATTTTCTCACATTTTCTCATTAATTATAATCATAAAATATCCCAGTTCGGATAACATACTCGTACTGTCTGCAATTTCATCTATCATAATGTATGCCTTTTCTGGTAACGTTGGAAACGAATATGTCTAATAAAATAAGAGATTTTATGTCAATATGTTAAAGTTCTTTGAAGACTTAAAGGGAGCATCAAGTTAAACAAAAAAAATCATGTATACATTCATTCTTGCATCATACATACATAAAATATGTTTTACCTATGAAATTACTACAGGAAATATTTAAACTAACTATTTCATAGGTGTGAGAGCCAAATGACCACGAAACTTCCCTAGATCAATTATCACAAAAACGTTTCAATGAGCTCAAGGATTGCACCGGCGGCCTGTGACTGATTCTTTCCCATTTTAGCAATAGGCACGGGGAAACAAAAGTTATTTATTTAGTATAGTGTTGCCTATTTTAGAATAATAATGACATTATCAAGCACGGTATTCTCCTGATATTGTAATGCAATATTTACTTCTTTTCGTCATGGGCGCGTTTTTTATTCTTTTGGGACATCAATAATTATGATGATAAGGTTTTCTGTCAGACATGTGAAACTTAAGAAATAGTCACATGCGTGACATTTCGTACGTCATGGTGTATGTTTTAATATCATACACTGTTTGCAGTACATACAACAAAATGTCTATGACCGAGTGGCATTGCAAACGTGTATAATTAAAAATAACTATTTTGGAGTCTCTTGATAACCAAAAATCTTGCTTTAAGGAGGAGACGCAATATGTCACAATTTGAAGTGTTGAAGTGGGGGTTCATTGAAACGCAAGATTTATCAATTAAGACGTTTGTTCGTGTATTTATACACGTTATGTTATGAAAAAGGCCTTATAAGTTACAAAATATAATTAAACAGTAACTTGTGTTATCTTTTGGGAAGAAATCCATGTTGTTGTCTTTTTTTCAGAACCTAAAATTGACAGAAAAGGGATATTCAATAAACTCACAGACGACCCGCCAGACTAAACTTTACAAACTTTTATGACCAGATAATTAATAACACACTTTATTAATTTCAGGAAATAATATTTATATTAATATTTTGTTCACATTGCGTGAAATTCTAAAATTTCTTTTATACGGTTATTTATGGTCTAATTGTTTAAGATTTGTGTCATGCCTTTTTGTTTAAGTTTAATATTATTTTATCTTTTAGGTTGAAAGTCTTCTTTCTTCAAAGATAGATTTTAAAACCAATGTACGGGCTCATATTTCTAATGCAAATTTTATCAATTTAAAGATAATTAATCATTGCCAAAATGCAGTGTAACCTGTACAAAGCACATCTTAAGGGACATTTGCTAACTATATTTAATCGTGAATTAAAATTTGTTAAAAAAGTAATGACGTTAAATGGATTTTTGGGGATAAAAATAATTCTTATATAAAGTTGGGTTGTCTTTACATTAATCTCTGATAGTAAAGTCGAGTTCTTTTTAGTGTATATTGATTTTTTTTTAATATACATAAATTATGCTTATTTTGACATGATTTTTAATCTTCCATGTATAAAAAATTAACGAAATGTGAAACAAAAAAGCCTGGGATGATAGATTATACCCATACATCGTAAACGCATATGTTATGAAACCAAGTTTACATATGACATCAAACCAGGTTATTTCAAACATTGAACTTTAGATGGAGTTGTTAGAATAGTCTGGACAATATAGCTTTAAAAAGACCTATTATACCCCCTAAAATAATTTATTCTTTTATTTTTCAAATGCCTTTTGGTTTGGGTAACGATACTCAATGCCCACTTATATAAACCATTTATTTTACATCATTTGCTTTTTAACAATTTGTACAATTTTTAGTGATTGAGCATTTATACGGAAGTAAACATAATACTTTGTTTTTATATTTAAGTATTTAACAAAAAGACATAAACATAGTTTAAATACATTGGTATTGCTTTGATTCGTTTTAAAGCTTCATGTATCTGTATTAGTCACACAGGTAGGGGAATAAACCTTATTGTAGCAACCTTGTCGTAGATAATGAATTGAGAAGTGTGCCAAATCAACATGTATAAAAATGATAAGAGAATCATAGTAGGACAAATCTTTGTTACCTAATTTCATAAAATTGTTTACCATACAGTCTTTTGTATAGACCGAGTAACAAAGCTGCCACACAAAATGAAGACATTTACGATTTGCATGATTGTGATTATTGGTATGTAGTTACAATTTACGCCTTTAGCCTCAAGTTTTATACTTATTATAGAAATTAAGCTTGTTTTTTGTAACATAATTATTATATTTTTGAGTCGTTTTTTAAAATCAATCAATCATTATCAAACTGAATATGAAAATACGTCTAAAAATTAATTAACAAAGAACGCAATTGTTCCTATGAGGCAGAAACGCTATTTAATATTATTTTATTATTATTTCAATTATATAAGCATGCAACATGACTTATCTCACTATTAAATGTTTATTCAATAATCATATTGTCAACAATTTGAGTGTTGTTGCATTAGCTAACGTCACACGATTGGATGACGTCAAGCATAAAGTCGCACAAGATTTATGCAAATTATTGACACGAAAGAACGATTGCATTTCATCTTTTGCAGCAGTTGCAAGTTTGGTGACAAGTGAAAATTGTTTAGATTTTTATTGTCACATTGGATACGGATTTATTATGAACCGGATGGCGGGAATTAATTTGTGTGCAAGTAATGGTGTGACGTGTAAGTGATTTCTTATAAACTTCACATTAACATACAAATCGTATAAGTATTTTGTTATGTAGCTAACGAAGTGTTTATTTAGAGTCATATTCTTATTTCTGGTTTGATCGCACTTAACTTCATACTGTTATTAAGAGTAATATACTAAAGTTCATTGCAGATCATGACTTCTGTGATTTCAAGAAAGCTTTATGTTTGAACCCTACCTTGAAATTTGTATCTGCCGGAGTTTGTCCAACACCTACATCTGCTTAGATATAATACTGTACAACTCTATTATCAATAAAGTTTGTTCATGTATTTAACTGATTTTGTACTTATATTTGCCTCTTTCCTTTCGTTGTGTCCTTATACATAGAAACTACAACCTTAAGTTTTATATGCAACGATGACTGGATCATCTGACAAAAGGAAGCAATGAGTTAGCAAATTTCAGAGAATAGAATTAAGTACTTAATACGCTACTAACTGGGAAAGGTAAGTCGGAATGTAATAGCAGTTACATTTATATGACATTATATGTAATACGATTCTATGACTAGGTGAAAATCAGGTTATTTTTGTTCAATATGTTCTTTTCTTTGGTTTTGTTTCTTTAATGAGCATAACGTATTGGAATCTATTGGAATGTTGCTTATTGTCATTCGAATAATAATCGATAACTAGAAATCATAATAAGTTAGTGATTTATAATACATAGAGTATTTTGAATGAGTATGAAATATGACAAACAAAACCAACAAGGAAAGGCGGCATGATATAGTAAAAATGTAAGTATATTCCTTTTCTATTTATTCAAGAAGCAAATATGACAGAGATACGGTTTAAATATCAAACCACTTAGTCAGAATAAAAGTGTTAAATATATTTAACGCAATTGATAAATATTATTTTCTATGTGAAAAATATGTGTGGTAATGAATTCAATGCAATTGATTTAAGTTGGCAAATTGCTTCTTCTTGTGTTGATCTTCATTGTTGTTTACAATGATCATTAATATGACGGTTTTATTTCTTTAATTGCATACTTTACTTTTAGCCTCCATTTCATTAAGAATACAATGAGAACAATAATTGTTGATTCCAGATTTCTAGTGAAAGTCTAATTCTTGGACCCATGACATATAAATGTCAGATTGGAAAATTTACTTTTAAGCTACTTTTAAAATGTCATATAAATTACCAAGTAACAAAAGTCTTTATGTAATTTGCGTCACTGTAGGGCGGGCATCATCATAAGATAGCAGGAGAATCTGACGGACAATGTTGGACGCTTAATTGTTCATGTCAGATTGCATCAATTATAAGAGGTCATGTTCGTACAATAACCAGCTAATATATCTCAGTACAACTGATTCTAGTGGTAGGGATACTCAAATGAAATTATTATGTCTGTCTTGAAATTACTTAAGAAGTCTGCAACCTATTCATTATCGTCACTGTTAATGTTGTATAATTTGCATTCCGGTAATGTCAATTTCTTTCATTTACAATAACAGTTTTTATTTATTATTTCAAGCTTTAAAAGTTACTTTGGTCAAAATGATGATTCGTCAGAGTCCAAGTATTTACCGTAATGAAATACATGTTACTTCAGATACAGTAATGATAAAGTTTAGGGTTCTTTTATATTGGTTCAAATTAAATGAATCATCGTGCAGTTAAAATATGATTAACAAGATCAACACGGAAAAGCGCCGTTCATTGAAACGAGTTAATGAGGAAAAATACTTTTACTAAACGAAGCTCCTGAAAAATGCAGCTACAAATGATTATCGAAAAGGAATCCAGAACACCGAAAATAAATGACTTAAAATAGGAAATGACCATGATTGATTAAACAAGGGTAAATACAGTTCGTTATCCGTGATGAAGAGTCCCAAGAAGAAAATGTTAACCGGTTAAGTATATGGTGTATCCTTTGCGTGAAACCAACGTTACACTTTCAGGATAACATTCACATAATTAAAAAATGAATCTGGAAATCTATTAATAATCCTTATTTGTTTGTTTGTTTGTTTGTTTGACTGAGTTTTACATCACACCGACACAGTATAGGTCATTTGGCGACGTTCCAGCTTTATTGGTGGAGGAAGACCTCAGGTGCCCTTCCATGCATTATTTTTCAGGCACGAACGGGCAGCTGAGAAGAACCAACAACGTTCCGTAAGCCAGCTGGACAGCTTCTTCACATGAAAGAATCCTAAGTCTCTGTCGGGATTCGATTGTTTGTTTGATTAGGTTTTACATCACACCAGCACACTATAGGTCATTTGACGACATTCCAGCTTTACAGGTGGAGGAAAACCTCCCGTTCATTATTTCAGGCACGAACGGGCACCGGAGTAAAACCACCGACGTTCCGTAACTAGCTGGATAGCCTCCTTACATAAAAGAATCCAAAGTCCCTGTCGCGAATCGAACCAACAGCGGTGAGGGGCAAGTGGTTTGAAGTCAACGACCTAAATAATGACGTGACGTGTCATCTATAACTGATATATGTACACTACTTGGAAATCGTATCTCGACTTCAATTTTATAAGTGTACATTTATGTATACACGTTCTTCTTTGATATAAATGTTTTAAGTGATATTTTTGTTTATAACAAATATTTTGCTGGATTATGGGGTATTATTTGATTAATCTTTTATTGTTATTAATCTGGAAGTTTATAGAACAAGTGCCATTAGTTACAAATAATATGAGAGCTAACTGCTGATGTTCATATACTTTTATAAACAGTCTATGCTTTAGTATAGTTTGTTCAGATTTATAGAAGAAACCTCGAAATTAATATTGCGTATATATTTGAAGAGCAAGATGTATTTCTTATAGTTATTTCAGTTTAAACCATCTCATTTTCCCTGTCATACATTTGTAAAGCAAGCTCCGCACGCATGATCGGTTATCTTTGTAAAAATCGTATAGATCAACAAATGGTGTATGACATTTCCTGGAACTATGATTAAATAACGTGTCTGTTGTTTTCTTTGAAATGAATTGATGTTGAGATAAATAAAAGAAACGAAACATAAAATACTGACCTATTGTTTTCAGCTAATAGAATAAATTAACTGTAATGCAACATCTATGTTGTCTAGTTTACCAGACATGTTTCACAAGAAAGGACTTTTGCTACAAATATCGGAAACATTAGATTCTCATTAAGGATAAAACCTTTCTCAAATTTTCCCACATTTTCTCATAAATAATAATCATATAAGATCCCAGTTTGGATAATATACTCGTTCTGTCTGCGTGTTCATCTACTTGTGCCTTTCTTATAACGTTGGAAACAAACGAATATTTCTAACAAAATTAGAGATTTTATGTCAATATCTTTAAGTTCTTTAAAGACTTAACGGGTACATCAATTTTGATAAATACCAAAATAAAAAAAATGCATGTATACATTCATTCTTGCAATTATACATACATATAAATATGTTTTACCTATGACATTTTAAAAAGGAAAAAGTAAAAACCAACAAAAATGCAATGTTGAAATATCATGTCCCTACAAATATCTTTATTGTATTGTTGTGCAGCAGAAAAATGATAAAACTCTTTTCAAAAAATAAATGAATAAATATACATGATGATTTTCTTTTAAACACAAATATTTATAAATATAATCATTTTCTAAAAGGTCAAATTTTCAGAACAATGTGTGAAATTTCAAATATGTTAAGTTACAAATATAATTTTTTAATAATGTTTTAATAACAGATGTCAAATTAATAATTATGTAACCGGAACATTAAATATGGCTTTTCCTCTTTGTCCAATCAACAGTGCTGAAAGTTTTATTATATTTAGGTGATAATGTCAATTTAGCCGTCTGTACTTAATAAGTTGTTAAACCTTATTACTGATAAAATGTCCAGGTGATGATTGTTGTTATAAATTCTATGTTGCTATATTACATTATTTTGTATTGAAACCTGATTGGTTATTTTGTTATTTAAGAAACAAAGATGTTTAAATTTTATTGGTATGTTTAATACGAAACCATTTTTAGAAATATTGTAAAGAGAAAAAATCAAACAGTTAGATTTTGGATTTCCAAGTGATAATGTTGTGGCTCTCCACTAGAAATAATTATTACTGTTTTTAATATTAATTTGTAAACATCAGAATAACCTGTGTATATGTTATATATTATCTGTGGTATTCCACTAAGAAAGAAACATTAAAATATAAAACGGAAAATTGTGTTGTAATTCAATCCACCTTCAGTAGAACCTATAAGTTAGCGCATAGTAGTATACCTCGTCCCTTTAACAGGTAGGAGCACAAGTTGATATATTACAAAGACGAGATGTTAATATGTTAAATAGTCAATAACGCCTTCAAATTAAAAAAGAATCTTATGTTGAATTTATGCATTAAAATATAGGTATGGTATTCCGAACACTGTCGAAACAGGACGAGAGCGACTTAGATTTTGTTACGATATTTCTCAAAAATAACCTAAATAAACCAACTCAATCGTGTTGCAATTATAAAACAAAATATGCATTGTCTTAAAGAATATTGTTATCCATGGACAGCATTTCATTCACCTAATATCGTCAGAATGTTTTTCTTTCATGCATTTTATGTCTTTAGAGATCAAACATGTCAAAACAATTTGAGCCTGACTTTCCTGACTGTTAACGGTAACAATGTATTTGAAACGAATCAATTTATTATTATAATAAATGCTGATTGTTGCAAACAAATGGCCTAGATATGTTCACCTTACTAAAAACAAAAATATGAATATATGAGCGACATTGCATGTGTGTAAAGTAAGTTTGTTGTACAGCAAATGATAACAATTTTAGTGTATACGAAGGTAAGTATGACGAATGCTTGTATCTTTATAATGATATGATATTGAAATGTCTTTACATGACAGACAAGCAAAATACTGATCAGCTGTATTGCACAAGCTTGGTATGTAGTACGGCGTAAAGGAATGTCATTGAGAAAATAGAAAAGTTCACCGTAAACCGTTATTTTCGTAATTTGATAAGTTTGCTCTTTTTACAACCTTGCATACGGCAAACTTTGCATGACATAAAACCGGATACACATGTATGCATTTCGTCGGATTTAACTCAATAAACGATCGGAGTAGTACCTCTAGACGCTTGCAGAAATCGTGATCACAAAATAGACAAATATCGTTTTTTTCGCCGATTTTTACATTTTTCATTCATAATCATACATAAATCGGTGTGAAAAGATCTATTAAAGTTCATTCAATTGGGTAAAAGGAAAGATATTAGCATTTTTTCATTTAAGCGCCTTGTCTGGTATATACCGGAATACGGTATTTAGTCTGGTGCTCAAATCCTTTTATTTTTTTTTTGTCTCACTCCATTTCATCACACTGTGGCTCAGAAGAGCGGTTTAAGTTCATTTCGTTTTTGTTGTCGTAAACACACATTCGGCCAAATCTTCGCGGACAATCAACCAAATAGATCTTTTTTTAACAAACTAGTATTAATTAGTTTTTATAGGTGTCTGGCTTAAGTATGATATTTGTATCATCGGTGAGAGCAAAATGACTTTATTCCCTAGATCAATTTCACGATACGTTTTTGCTGTGCTCAAAGATCGCACCGGCGGCGTGTGATATTACCATCTGATTCTCTCCAATATGCAGTTTATGCAATGGGCACGGGAAACAAAAGTTATTTATTAAGTATATTGTTGTCTATTTAAGAATAATAATGACATTGTCAAGCATGGAATTCCCCTGATATTGTAATGCAATATTTACTTCTCTATTTCGTGGGTGCGTTTTTCATTCTTTTGGGACATCAATAGTTTTGATGATAAGGTTTTATGTCAGACATGTGAAACTTAAGAAATAGTCACATGCGTGCAGTGACATTTCTTTCGTCATGGCGTATGTTTTAATATCATATACTGTCTGCAGTCCATACAACTAAATGTCTATGACCGAGTGGCATTGCAAATAAGTAAAAATAACTATTTTAGAGTCTCTTGATACAAAAAAGTCTGGCTTTAAGGAGGAGAAGCAATATGTCATAATTTGTATTCTTGCAGTGAGAGTTCATTGAAACTCAAGATTGTATCAATTAAGACGTATGTTGGTGTATTCATACACGTTAAGTTGTGAAAAAGGGTGTTATAAGTAACAAAATATAATTAAACAGCAATTTGTCTCATCTTTTTGGTAGACATCAATATATTTTGTCAGAACCTAAAAGTGACAGAAAAGCCTAAGATAATTTCATAAACTCAAAGAAAACACGCTCGTGATAGTGTTTTAGACTCAACTTTATAAACCGTTATTGCAAGATACTTAAAAACACTTTTTAATTTATTTAAGGAAATATTATTTATATTCCTTCTTTGTCCACATTGCGTGAAATACTTAAATTCATTTAATGCAGTTATTTATGGTCTAATAACTTCGGATTCATATCATGTGTTATTGTTAAAGTTTTATATTATTTTATCATTTAGGTTGAAATTTCGTCGTTCTTCAAAGATAGATTTTGAAAACAAAGTACGGGTTCATATTTCTAATGCGAACTTTATCAATTTAAAGATTATTCATCGTTGACATATTTGGTGTACAAATGCAGTGCAACATGTACAAAGCAACATTTTTGGGACATATGCGTAACTATCTTCAATCGTGAATTTAAATTTGTTAAAACTAGAAATGACGATAACAGGATTTTTTGGATAGAAGTAATTCTAATATAAAGTTGGGTTGTTTTTACCTCAATCTTAATCATAATTTACATTATGTATCGCAACCAAGTTTACATATGGCATCATGCCAGTTTATTCCAGAAAATACACTTAAAGTTCCAGGAAAGTTTACATTCTTTAGAGATTCCGTTTTTTTCTCTATTTCATTGCTATATCAGAGTTATTTGTACCGTGTGAATGTCATAAAAAGTCGCCCCATACGTTCTATGTTCGAAGATCGTTCAGCATTATAATTTTGATGTGTGTTCATTTCTTTTTATTATTTTAGCTCTTTCTGTCTAACAATTTTTGACTTGGGTATTTCAGTTTTCATCGGTATAATCATCTGTTAACGTATTATGTGTTATATGCAACTTCGTAACCTTATATAATTATCTCCGCTAACCAATTACCTAATTTAGTTTACTTTGTTTTCTTAATACTTATTTAGTGATTGAGCATTAATATGAAAGTCAACGTATAGTAGTGGCGGGACCGAGTGGTTAAAGCGTCGGACTTGATTTCTGGCCCGACATCAGTGGCAATCTTTTGTTTCCGAGAGCAAGGAACTTAACACTGCTTTGTACTGGTTGTTTTCAAGAACGGATTCGAGAGTGTTCGAATAAGCTTATAGCTTTCAACATAATCGAATTAAAATAAAGTTCTTTGTATTATAATCTAACAAGCTACTTTTCTTACTTTGCTACGTTTCTGCCAAATAAAATCACATTCAGCGCGACTTTCTTCAGGTGATAAGCATTAATCATTTCCATAAACAAATATTTAAAGACTTTTTCGGTAGTATTCTTTGCGCCTGTCAAAATGAGATAATCGATGATAATTACTCTTCAAAAAAAAGTTGAATAGTACTCGGATAACTGTATTAAATTTCGGCTACAAAACAAATAATGAGTAATTAATACAGAATAAATATTTCTTAATGTTCAGAAATGAATCAGGTTAAAAAGAGGAAGAATAAGAGGGTAGTTGAGACAACATCAGATGAAGGATTTCTCTAGCGTGGTCATTTTGACAGTTATCATATGTGTTAACCACAGAAACTGTCTATTTACAAATCATATTTATTTTTGAATTCGCCATTCAATTTTTACTTATAGATAAAGATTGAAGAATACACAATAATAAATGTTTTGATACCTTTAATCATTTACAAAATTCGTGTTTAGTTTTATCATTTTCTGTTGAGTTTAAGAAGCAATAAAAATTCATTTCGTTTTAAGAAATATTTTCAGATTATCGTTTCCTTCATACAGAATTATTTGATGAAGTTATATTTGTATAAAATTATGCTATTTGTGTATTATAACAGGCTGTCTTATACATTTTTATAACACAGTGTGGCTATATTGACAGTTTTGAGATATATACGATTACTATGGAAACTGCCATTTTACAAAAAATCCAACAGGTCAACATATATTTTTCTTTTTATTTTTAAATTGATCAATAAATTTTACTTATCATACAAAACATATAGAAAATTCTATGAAAGGATTTAATTTTCGTAAAACTGTAGAAAATTTCTTTAAAGTTAATATTTGATAACTGTTGTCGCCCTTTTTAAAGAAGAAAACATTAACTCGTTTGAAATATCTTTTTTAAGAATATATGTGATAGCTCAGGGTCTTTAAACAGATTTTATCTGTATAACTAACACAACTAGGGGAATTTACCTCTTGTCGTAGATAAAGAAATTGAGAAGTGTCAAATGGACATGTCTTACAATGATAACAGATAGGTCAAATCTTTGCTACCAATTTCATAAAATTGTTAACCAAACAGTGTTTTAGTAAGGAACAAGTAATATAGCTGCTGTACAAAATGAAGACATTTACGATTTGCATGATTGTGATTCTTGGTATGTACTTCAAATTTATACACTTTAATCTTATATATTTAAAATTTATTTTAGAAATTAGGCTTGATTTTGTAAAATGATTTATATAATGTTTGGTCGTTTTCTAATATCAATAATTGGATAACTGTGTCTTTTATCTCTAATTATTCATGTCTAGCTTTGGGCTGCTTTGAAATAATGAATTATTGTTATTTTACACTTTTGCAAATATTTTAATTGTCGTGTTTTAGAACTATTTGTAAGAGGAAAATATAAATAAGCAAATAATCCTGCAACACCATTTATTGCTTATATGATTACGTCGTGTTTAATTGCGTTAATTCTGATTCTCTATCATTTTCCATGCAACGCTATTGGTATAATGTTTCTGTGCTGATATTGTAGTTTTCTAAGAGGGCACTCAAAAACTACACGACATAGGCTCCGCGAATAATTTACGGCGGCTGGACACTCACTTAACGCTTCATTGAGTCCCATTCATAAATTACACAAATGTTGTATGATTGGAAATTACTAATTTTAAATACTCGCAAGCTTATTCGAAAAGAAAAGATGAATGAATTATTTATTGATTCACCAAGTCATAGGACGTCAACGTTTTCGACTGATATAAAATATCAAATAAACGATATTGCAACTTTTACAACGACGTTTTACTTATCAAGCCGCAGAAATCAATTATCCGGATTCTGTACTACCATTTATTTGACATAAGAAATGTTGTTGTTTTTGTTTTTGTTTTTTTTTTAAATTAATCAAGAAAGAATGCATTTGAATCAAATCCTTTAACGCAGAAACGCAAGTTCAATCGATAACTTTGTACAAAACTACGTGATTTCTTGCTGTTCAGACCCATTATGCTATAAAGACATTTACATTTTCGCAAAATCATATCATATAAAGCGGTCAATGTGAAAAAAGTGTATTGTATTTGTTTGCCGTTATATGGTATTTACATTTTATTTCAATAAATATGTAAGCTTTGCAACATGACATATCACGCTATCAAATGTGTATTCGATTATTACGATGTCTTCAATGTGAGTGTTACTGCATTCTATTACTACGCACGATTTGATGACGTCACGCATAAACTCGCAAATGATGTTAGCAATATGTGACAGAAAAGAATGATTGCTACATTTTGTATTTAAATATTGCAGATTTAATTCATCTTTTTGCAGCATTTGCCAGTTTTGTGACAACTGAAAATTGTGAGCATGTGTATTGTCATATTGGACTCGGATTTGTAATGAACCGGATGCCGGGAATTAATCTGTGTGCAAGTAATGGTGTGACGTGTAAGTTATTTCTTAAAAAATTCACATCAGTTTACAAACATTCAATTCGTAGTGAAGTGTTGAAGTGGGGGTTCATTGAAATGCAAGATTTATCAATTACGACGTTTGTTCGTGTATTTATTACACGTTATGTTATGAAAAAGGCCTTATAAGTTACAAAATATAATTAAACAGTAACTTGTGTTATCTTTTGGGAAGAAATCCATGTTGTTGTCTTTTTTTTCAGAACCTAAAAATTGACAGAAAAGGGATATTCAATAAACTCACAGACGACCCGCCAGACTAAACTTTACAAACTTTTATGACCAGATAATTAATAATACACTTTATTAATTTCAGGAAATAATTTTTATATTAATATTTTGTTCACATTGCGTGAAATTCTAAAATTTCTTTTATACGGTTATTTATGGTCTAATTGTTTAAGATTTGTGTCATTGCCTTTTTTGTTTTAAGTTTAATATTATTTTATTCTTTTAGGTTGAAAGTCTTCTTTCTTCAAAGATAGATTTTAAAACCAATGTACGGGCTCATATTTCTAATGCAAATTTTATCAATTTTAAAGATTATTAATCGTTGACAAAATGCAGTGTAACCTGTACAAAGCACATCTTAAGGGACATTTGCTAACTATATTCAATCGTGAAATTTAAATTTGTTAAAAAGTAATGACGTTTAAATGGATTTTGGGGAATAAAAATAATTCTTTATATAAAAGTTGGGTTGTCTTTACATTAATCTCTGATAGTAAAGTCGAGTTCTTTTTAGTGTATATTGATTTTTTTTTAATATACATAAATTATGCTTATTTTGACATGATTTTTAATCTTCCATGTATAAAAAATTAACGAAATGTGAAACAAAAAAGCCTGGGATGATAGATTATACCCATACATCGTAAACGCATGTGTTATGAAACCAAGTTTACATATGACATCAAAAACCAGGTTATTTCAAAACATTTTTGAAACTTTGAGATGGAGTTGTTAGAATAGTCTGGACTAAATATAGCTTTAAAAAGACCTATTATACCCCTAAAAATAATTAATTCTTTTATTTTTCAAATGCTTTTGGTTTGGGTAACGAATAGCCTCAATGCCCACTTATATAAACCATTTATTTTACATCATTTGCTT
The DNA here is from genome assembly GCF_026571515.1 of Ruditapes philippinarum. NCBI lineage: Eukaryota > Metazoa > Mollusca > Bivalvia > Venerida > Veneridae > Ruditapes > Ruditapes philippinarum. The sequence goes on from NW_026852966.1 coordinate 55,076, forward strand.
TTTAACAATTTGTACAATTTTTAGTGATTGAGCATTTATACGGAAGTAAACAATAAACTTTGTTTTTATATTTAAGTATTTTAACAAAAAGAAATAAACATAGTTTAAATTACATTGGTATTGCTTTGTGTCGTTTTAAAAAGTATTAGTCACACAGGTAGGGGAAATAAACCTTATTGTTGGCAACCTTGTCGTTGGTAATGAATTGAGAAGTGTGCCAAATCAACATGTATAAAAAATGATAAGAGAATCATAGTAGGTCAAATCTTTGTTACCTAATTTCATAAAATCGTTTACCATACAGTCTTTTGCATAGACAGAGTAACAAAGCTGCCACACAAAATGAAGACATTTACGATTTGCATGATTGTGATTATTTGGTATGTAGTTACAATTTACGCACTTTAGCCTCAAGTTTTATACTTATTATAGAAATTCAGCTTGTTTTTTTGTAACATAATTTATTATATTTTTGAGTCTTTTTCTAAAATCAATCAATCATTATCAAACTGAATATGAAAATACGTCTAAAAATTAATTAACAAAGAACGCAATTGTTCCTATGAGGCAGAAACGCTATTTAATATTATTTTTATTATTATTTCAATTATATAAGCATGCAACATGACTTTTCTCACTATTAAATGTTTATTCAATAATTATATTGTCAACAATTTGAGTGTTGTTGCATTCGCTAAACGACACACGATTGGATGACGTCAAGCATAAACACGCACAAGATTTGTGCAAATTAATGACCACGAAAGAACGATTGCATTTTCATCTTTTGCAGCAGTTGCCAGTTTGGTGACAAGTGAAAATTGTTTAGATTTTTATTGTCACATTGGATACGGATTTATTATGAACCGGATGGCGGGAATTAATTTGTGTGCAAGTAATGGTGTGACGTGTAAGTGATTTCTTATAAAACTTCACATTAACATACAAATCGTATAAGTATTTTGTTATGTAGCTAACGAAGTGTTTATTTAGAGTCATATTCTTATTTCTGGTTTGATCGCACTTAACTTCATACTGTTTATTAAGAGTATATACCAATGTTCATTGCAGATCATGACTTCTGTGATTTCAAGAAAGCTTTATGTTTGGACTCTACGTTGAAAATTGTATCTGTCCACACATACTAACTTGCTTTAGAAATGAAATACTGTAATAAACTTTGGGAAATCAATTCAAGAATAGTACTATTATTTATGGTTCAAGTAATTTTTTAAAAACGGATTTTGGGGTACCTTCTTCTCTTTGTCATTCAATTCTGTCCTTATTATAGAAAGCGTATTATGAAGGAATAGGAATGGATGGATTGAATGTCTGTCTAAATATAAATATTTCCCATCATTTAAAAAGAGGAACGATGAAGTTTTCCTATTTGACATAAACCCTTATAAAGAGAAAATATGTTTTTAAAGAAAAGCAACTCTAGATTATTTTTACCCTTGGGAGAAATAAAGTTTTCATGGGCCTGAGCCCCATTTTGGGCATTCACTTCAATTCTGCGTGAGGCAGCGAAGACCGAGAATTGTGAACGTGTTATATCCCCTTCCGGTATAGACGGTGTACCACGCTGGTACAACTGAAATATATCTTGATGAAGAACTTATTTAATTTTTTTGCGTACATTATATATTATTTATGAAACATCATCATATGGAACTGAATTGCTTTAATTAATCAATTGAAGACGCCGCGCACATTAATTATCATTTGTCCGATATTCAAGGGGCTTGCAGATGATCCCACCACATAATTTAAGCAATGACTGCTTAATTTTCAAAGATAAACAATTAAATTTAATTTGGGTACTATGGAAAAACTTCTTCAAATTGACGATATTTTTTTTGTACTTAATTTTCGCTAGACAAGCTGTCCAAATAGGGTACATCGCCGGTAATGTATCTTTTTTCAGGTCAAATATCAACTAAATCCAATATGCTGAGGACGCGATTTTCCGCCATTGACGCTAAAAATGAGAATGGCGCAGGAAAATCGGCAGCCAGACTAATGAAAACAAAACTGTCCGATAGGTTATCTAGGCACCCAGTCAAAAATGGTACCAACAGCAACAGGTTACCCATTCCCCTATAATTACGCATATTCTCGGGTTTATCCAGTTCCCTAAAGCTTTTTTCCACGTTATCTACTTACCAAATTCCTTTCCCGACAGGTACGCATTTCTACTACCATAAATTTAATCCAATAAAACAAAAAATCATAAATCTACTTAATATTTAAAATGATTATTGGTAACTGAAAAAAATGTGTTGCTATTTTATGACGTGCTGTAATTTACTGACAGGTGTGGAACCTAATTCCCCCTAAGGTCATTCAGTTCACTGATGAAGCGTAAAAAAAATAGATGTCTATTTCGTCATTAGAATATATGACAAGGGTGATTAACCAATCAGGGCAACATTGTGCATGATCAAAAGGTCTGTCGGCACAGAGGCATACAAGGAGCAATAAAAATCGTCAGTACACAGTGTGACAGGAATATTTTGGTGCAAATTAGGAACAATTAAAATGGACAATGCGCAGTATTAGACATAAGTAGTAAGAACCAGCAATTGTGTGAATAAATTATGCAAATTAGATTTTTGTGCAGCCAATAAAAAATGATTTGCCTGCAGTTAATATTAGGCTACGATAACGATGCCCAGCATCATACGTTGACAGACATGTTAACAATTTACTTTTCAAAAGAGTTGCTTATATTTTTGAAATGCGTACATCAATTATAACATATGTTCACACCTTAAAATTTGAAATTCAGAATCAAACTGCAAAAAATTAATTATATGTACTATTAAGAACACGTTTTAGTAGGGTTTATAATGGATGTGGCTAGCGTACGGGCCCGTACGGCTAGCCAAAAGTTTTAGCCGTACGTGAGTCACGAACAAGTAGCAAGGACACACTGTATACTGGCTAGCCGTACGGCACTTTTCAAAATTTTATGGAAGTCGAAAATGCATATGTTATATTATGACTTTAAGCAAGGATTTTAACCAAGAAACAGCATTAATTGTCTTCGGATGTAAACTTTTTAGAGATTAATCGCCTTGATCGCTATAAATATCTCGATCTTTGTCATCGCAAGATGTCGAGAAAAAATAGCCTTTGCTTGCATTTACACCAAATGAAAGAGTTTACAAAATTTTGATAATAATCCTTTTTTGTTTCATTAATTTTAATTTTCGACACATTTAATACGAAAAAAAGAACAAAAAACACTGAAAATGATTGTTGTTAGGCTCTTGATAATTGCGACAAGTACCGACGGTACTGTATAGAAGTTTGTCCATCAAGGAAAGTTTGCATGTTCCGTGAAAGGCATTCTAAAATTCTATTGTCAGTCCCTGGATAGGTTTTAATTAAGGCTAATTAATTGATTGACTGTGCTTTTATGTTCGATATTTATCTACTGTTTTGAAAATTATACAATTATTTTTGCATTTCACCGTTTTTTTTTTTTCATTCAATGTTCTTTTTATTTATTTATTCCACTCCGATCATTTTTTATTCGATCCGTGTGCTTAAAATTAACAAAAATGATTTAATAATTCATACAAATAAAACAACAAATGATAAGCATGAAAATCAACAATTTTATAACGTTCGACTTCCATATAATTTTGAAAAGTGCCGTACGGCTAGACTAGATGAGCTAGACAATACAGTGCGTCCTGGCTAGTCGTTCGTGACTCACCTACGGCTAGAACTTTTGGCTAGCCGTACGTTTCTTTATTTATTTATTTATTTATTTTTTTGATATTGTTGCGTATTTTGAACCAAAAAAAATCTCCTCTACACCTCCTGTGAAAATTAAATTGTCTGGTCAATACTTTATTATATTAATTTTTCCTTACGATTCAACTAGATTTATCATGAATCTAAAGATGTGGGGAAATGACATCACGCGCACCTGTTTCTATACGGCCAATACACAAACATGGCCGCGCTTACTGATTTGTAGAAATCGATGATTTAGCGATTTAAATTTTGATATCATTCGTTTAATATTATTATTTGGCGGCAGAAAATTTGCAGATTTATTATTTATAGTATTCTTTTTCTGAAATCAAGTTTCTATTCTAACCTTGTCTTTCCCTTTAAACTAGTATGCATTTAGTTACACTGTTATTCATTCAAGACACAATTTGATCCTCGTTTTTTGTGTTGTTGTTTTGTTTTGTTTTTGTTTGGGGGTGTTCTTGTTGTTTTTCGTTTTCATTTGTACAAGTTTTATGCCAATTTCAACACACTTGTGGTCATATCTCGACAAACCGTTCACCTAAAATAGCCGACCATTAATTTACAATAACACCTTAAGTGACCACCTAATATTCACTAATATTCATTCAATTTTCTTAAATTATTAAAAGTCTATTACAACGTCCAAGATCAATTGTGACAGAAAATTTGACATTTTCCGAGAAACAATCGACCCAAGCTTTACTTGAACCAATGATACGGCCTCACCAGACGGTAGAATGTAGTTGTACAAAACTAAATTAGTTATGGTTAGTATTTGAAAAACAACAAAACAGGGGATAATTGTGAAATATGTCATATGTCATTAAGAAATCCAACATATCTTGTCCTGTTAAACTAGTTTTAAGTTGCACGAATTCAAGACATAGTAGCCTTGAGATTTTCTTTGTTCAACTAAGTGTTAATGGTGTTGTACTTCAAAATCCTACCGTCTGTTGAGGCCTATAGTTTGGTTTATTCACTGAGCTCTAGATCCGTGTTTATGTCAAAATCAGGTAAACAAACGTCTCTTTAGCACAATAATTTAGAAAAAAGGAGCTCGATCTAAATTTAAATTACTTCAGACCTTATGAATATCATTCTTATAAACATAAAAACTGCGCTTTTCTTAATTCATGGATTACAGTTATGAGACACAATATTTCGTTACCAAAGTCAATAAACTACAGTTTATTAAATGCTACATCTTGCTTTTTATGGAAAATTAAAAAAAATCGTTAACCAATATCTCAGTGAGAATTTCTAGATGTAAAGTAGAACAAAACTATGTTTGTTGCTATAGCTCTTTATAGTAATTCAAACATCAATATTACGACTATATTCCGTTTAGAATTGAAATTTCCTTCTAAATCATATTTTAAATTACAGTTTTCAAATTCCATTTCTCGCCGGAGAATGCAATAATAAATCGACTTTTTGTAAAATATTTTATTTCGGTTTGCAAAATTTAAAGTTGGAGAATAAAAATTTAATTCTCCTATTATCAACAGTTGTTGGTCTTTCACTTTTCACTTGCAAAATTCAAAATTGTTCAACAAGCTTATAATGGGAAATCCACATATTATATTTTTTGAAATGACTGATTCAATGGGACAGTTGAGTGCAACTAGGAACATATATTTTATGATACGAGACATTTGAATTGACAGTTCCCATTCTTTGTGTTGCTCCAGAGAATTGAACAACATTGTTTTAATTTTTACAATACATAAATTACAATTATAACACGCTTCAAGTTATTCTCTAAACGAGCGCATTATTAAAGAAATAACATCGGTCTGAGTGGTGCTTTGCGACTTTTTATCATCGGTTTTGCGTTTTGACGACGAAGACCGTAGGCCTGAGAGATACATTATCATACGACGAATAGATATTACTTATCTAAAAAAGGAATTCACTTCTAGTGTAGGTTTTATAATAATATCATTTTAATATATTAATTTACAATACAACTATGAGAACATTGTTATTAGAATGGATTTAACTATGTATATATTTCTTACAGATAAACCAGGTCTGACGTCAATTAAACAAATGATGTCATGAAAATATATTTTAAATTTTACAAGGAAAAACAAATCAATTTTCAAGCGTTCAGTATTGAAATGTTAACTTATTATCCCTATATTTTTGCAATTGTTTGATATATATTTCTATTATACAAGATCATTCCGTTGTTGGTAATGAACGTGGGTGTTACCTGCAAATTGTGCCAAATTATTATCGATATATATTTCTATTATACAAGATCATTCCGTTGTTGACAAGGAACGTGAGTGTTACCATCAAATTGTGCCAGTATTCCCTTTTATGTGCGGTTTTTTGGGAGCGTGATATTCAATAAATGTAAAACGGCTTTTTTAACATAAACAAATCCTACGCGGAAAAACATACTTCCTTGTTTGATATCATAAATTAGCAAGCGAATGAATACTAATAATTCTTATATATTTACGGGCATTTTGAGCACGAAGCTTCAAATCATTGAAATGGTCTTTATATTGAAACACGCTAAATAAAATCTCTAAAGTGTAGTTTCTGTTTAAAGCTTGATTTAAATGAATTTAGTGCATTCTCTTATTGCACATTCCCTTCATTTTTTATGATTTATTGCTTTTCGATCACATGTTTGCGTGCTGTTTTAAAACATTCAGTCATGAATTTATATCCTGACATGCACATTTCACCGTAAAATGTGTTCTTTAATATTGATTGAAAGCGACGATACTGTTTATTTTGAAACATTCATTAACAATTGATCATTTGTTATATTTGACATTTTCAAGAAACAAAACTATAATTACCGACGTTTCTGCAAGTCATATTAGTTGTTTTATAATTACAAATTTCGCGAGTTTCAATGCACTATTTTGTAAAAGAAAAACAGAAGTAAACTACATTAAAATTGTTGTTATTGAAATCCAAGTACAATATAATCACTTTAAAAATATGAGCATTCGGGTGGTAAATTCTCACAAATTGCGTTCTCAATTAAAAAATCAACAATTAAAACTTTAGTAATGAGCATTGACGGTACTGAAGCCGTAAATATAGCGTAATTATAGCGTTTATATCAGCAAAAAGCAGATTTTCTAATGAAATCCATATAAATGTAATGAAATTACTTGGAATTAATTGCTGAATGTGTGATACACATAACTGTCCGGGGTCATGCACGTTATTGAGGCTTTTTTTGGTTGTTGTTGTTTTCTTTTTTTTTCTTTCCATATCCCCTACATATTCTTACCCGTTTTCAAATTAACCCGAGTTCTCTGGTTAGCACATTCTTCCTATGATTCTCTCCCTTACGTTTTTGATTTCTATTTGTATATTATACACAATGCAATTTGTATGCTGGTGTAACTGTGCTTGGGTTTGCGACCAGCATGGATCCAGACAAGCCTGCACATCCGCGCAGTCTGATCAGGATCCATGCTGTTCGCTATCAGTTTCCTAACTTGTTAATGGGTCTGTAAGCGAACAGCATGGATCCTGATCAGTTAATAGTATATTAACATTTAAATAAGAATGTCATGTGATAAAATTACATTTTGAATATATTCTATATTTGCAATAAAAATTCATCTTAAGTTGTTTTAATATCTACAATATTTTGTTTATCAAAACAATTAATAGAAATAGAAACAAAGAAAAAAAAACACATTGCATATTTATTATAACACGATACAATATGAAGGTAGATCTCCTTTAAAAGTATAAACAACCGTTTTAAATCTATTATATAGAACATTTTTTGCATATATACATGTACAATAATAATTATTCTTTAATCTAGTAAACACGCATGATATCATACCATTTAAAACTATAAACTTTTTGTTTGGTGTCCTGTTGGGCACCTTGTCAGTTGTCCTTTGTTGATGGTTGTGTGAGATTGCATTAATTAGAGGCGACCCTTTATTGTTAATCTTGTTTTTCATATTTGAAGCCGGGTCAAGCGATTTCTGTCCTAACCGGTAATAATCGCCCCAATCTCCTAACATGCTAGCATGAACTGATTTTGTATGTAGGGTCTACCCATGTGACCAGTGCAGACCAAGACCTTCTTAAAGATCCGGGCTGGTTGACCATGGTCTCCACTGTTTGATATTCAATCATTACATATTTTGGTATTTTTTCCGAAACAGATCTAAATGATGAATAATTATTTTTTTCAGATTTAAAAATACACAAATACATGTAATGTATCCATGCTAGCAAGGGTAAGACAGAATCTTGTGGGTTTTTTAAAATGGCAATAGTATTAACATCAAAGCAAAAATAAAAGTATTAAAGTTAGAATTTAGGGACATGGTACAAAACTAACAAAAATAATAACATTAAAAGTGCACATTGCTTTAAACTGAAATTTAGTTTTGGTGTACTCAGCTGTCAACTTTTCAACATTTAATACATGGTAAGGGTCGTTGCTCGTAAGCGTTTATTCCATTCAAGTATGTTCATATCAGAATTTTCATAAACTTGGATATAAAATACCACTTGACTATATATTTGGTCCCAAAGAGATTCCATGGTATGTGTCTGATCTAATGGAGAAAAAACTGAGTAATTGTCCAAGTTGTTTTGCGGGCTTTGCTAATAAATTAATAACATTTAACATCTTTATCTTTGAGAGCAGGTCTTACTCCTGCAAAAATCATTTTTATTCGTGGGGAACTAAAATTCCCGTTTTTGGTGGATAAGTCAACCCACGAATTTCAAGGAATTTCATTTTGTCTGCTGTAAGATTATTTTACATCCCATAATTAACACTATATCTTTTAGGAATACAAAAAAGGTCCACAAATGTAAGGAACCACGCAAATGTTCCTTGTGACAAAATCACTAAATTTCATATCCACGAAATTAATTGAGTTCACAGTATTTTCTTTCACTGAGTTAAACTCTCGTACTTTATTTGAAAAATCAACACCAAACACCACCCACAAACGTAAGTATCTTAGCATTTCAAAATTTCCGAGTTTCTAGTAAATATTCTTTTCGGCTTAAATCTTCATTTCGTTCCACTCTTATTCAGTTGTTACCAATTCAAATACAGCAGCGCTTTCACCGAAGTCGTTAAACGATCTTACGCTTACAATATATACTGTCTCTGGATCTGAAACACAGGAAAGAAAATAAATTACCGCAAAGTTTCTAATACATACATAGCCTCAACATTTTTAGACTTCTAAGGATTTGAGATTTGAAGCGGACAGAATCTAGAATGATGAAGCAACTTCTCATCAAAGAAATACATAGAATTTACGAATTATTCGTCAAAAAGGAGAAACAGACTTATAAATGTTTGGAATATTTCGCCTATTTCCGGGGCATTTAAAACCTTAAAAGCGTCTACATAACAAGAACAAATCAGATTACCAAATATGCTCATTAACATTTTAAGAAACAGAAAGGTCTTGAAACGGAATTTGCCGAAAATATAAAAAAAACTTTTTGGGTGATTTACCTTATTACATAACACCCAATTAGTTTAAAGCACCTGCCAGTTGTATTTTGTTTTAATGCATAAGCAGAAAATGCAATTACATCACCCAGACGGAATAATACGTAAAAGATAATGAACTAAAAAGCGAAAAATTATATTTAGACGGCTGAGACTTGTTCGTGTAATTGACTGTTCTAAATTTGGTAAAGTAATAAAGATTTGTAAATTACTTCGAAAATGTACGGAGAGAGAAAGGTTTATGCGAAAATCATCTGTGAGTTGGATAAGGTTTCCTAGTATAATTCACGTCATCATTGCTTACTAATAAGCAAAAGTAATTATCCTAATTTTAAAAAAAAAAATCTAAACAAAAATTAGATAATTAGAAAAAATTACATGCTTTATTTATCTCAGGAAAATGTTAATCATGGGAATGTGTCAACAGTGTTAAAGTCATATTATAACATTACAGTGTCGTCTTAGTCAGATGCGACAATGACCTTTGAATGACCTTAGAATTCAAGGTCAAATTATTAAATTTTGATCAATTAGTTTGAACAATAACTTGATGAATATCTTTATGTAGGTCAAACTGAACTTGACTTCGATATTTGTATAACCGTGACCTTCGTGGTAAAATTACCAACTTTTGAATTTTGCTTAACTTTGCCACAACTTTGTCATCAATAGATGAATTAATTTATACTTGGCAAAAACAACAATTGTTCTGACTTTTTCTTGTTGATCAATTCATGTAAGACGTTGACCTTAAAATTACCTTGACCCTTACGGCTAATTACTGAATGTTTCTTAAATTGTTATAATTTTGTTAAATGAATTATTATTACTATTGAATATGATTTATATTATTATCTAACACCAAGGAAAAGAACATCAACAAGTGAAAGCAATTTAAGCATGATCTTGATCTATAAATAGTATTAACCTTGAAAGACAAGTCGGCCAAATAAGAAAGGGCGGTCACTGAAAATAAGAAAGGAAGAACATGTCACTATCATATAAAATAAACAGGACAAAGTTTTGATGTTTTACCTAAACTATCAAAAACATAGCTTGTTTTATCCTTTGTGACGCTATCACGATGGACTTCCGGTATAAATCGCCCCAATCCAACAACAAATCCCGTAATCTCTCCGATGTGTTGGTCTGGTAGTGACCATGTTAGCTTTACGGTGTTATCGGTTACAGAGGCTGTCAAATTTTGAGGTATTTTCGGTAAAACGGGCACTATAAAAGAAAATTATATATAAACAAAACACCTACTCTCTTTTAAATGTCTCGTGTATTATATAAACTTTGTATATTCATACGCATTTGTATATTCATACGCATTAAGATATCTAAGGAAATAAGACATTAATGCCTTGTATATTCGGGAAGAGAGAATATAATTGGATGGGAGAGACATCATAGTTTGACATTGCACATTGATTTTTTCTAACCAAAGGCAGTCAGAATTAGAACTTTAGCTTGAGTTGAACTATTATGTTCCTTGTAAAACTACTGTCTCTTACTGAATGTTCTGTATTAGTTTGCTTGTTGTTTTTTGTTGTAATTGTTTGTTTTTGTTGTTTTCCTTTGGTGGAGGGGTGATTTTTTTTTTTTTGCTTGTTTTTATTTATTTTTTTTTTTTTTTTTTTTTTTTTTTTTTTTTTGGGGGGGGGGGGGGGGGGTGATTGTTTTTGGTTTTTGTTGTTTTTTTATTTACTATATTTTTTTTTGGGAGGGGGGGTTGGAAATTTGAATTTCAAACAATAATTTCAAATAAACGATCAAAGATATACCTGGTAAGATTGTATTTTAAATTAACTTAAAAAAGAAATATTATTAATAAATTTGCTCCAAATTGTTTGAACTGATATCTTATTTTCTGTTCTATGTATTTATCATGGTTTTTTTTATTCTATAAAGATTTCTTTTTCGCATACGAATTTGAACTTTAAATATTGAGTTGTCACTTATACCCCAACCCATGTTCTTCTTTAATCTATAGATTAATATAATTATTCAAATCCTTTAGTAACATTTGCAAGTTACAATTTAAAAAGATAGAACAAATTGCTAAAACGATAATTATGCATAAAAAATATCAAAATAAAAAAAAGATTATAATTTTACATCGTTTAGCCGTTTTTTCTTGTAACCATGCCGACCAAGGGCCGGAACCATTCACTGTGAGAGCTCGAACCCTGATCTCATACACTGTTGCTTGTTCTAAACCTGGAAAATATACGATTACATGTTAAATCTTAAAGGGACTCCACTGAGGATTTTTGACATGATGGGACTGAAAAAAAATTTCCAGATAAATGTACCAATTGATGTAGGTGTAGGCCACGAATCTTTGTGCAAACTTTTAGATCATTCGCGCACTTCGTTATTCCATAATAATTATTCAAACTGTTTAAAAATGACCCACAATGAAAAGCTTTTAAACGCTTTTCACTCAAATAAGGCTAAGAAAAGCACAAAAATACGATTTTCGATTTATTTTAAAGTATATTTCTTTATATTTTATCTTTGCATATATATTTCTGTTTAAAGCGCCCCAGTTCAATTATGTAAGAAATTCTAATGTTATGTTTTTAGGCTTTTAAACCTCAGTGGAGTCCCTTTAATACTTATTTTCGTAATATTTATAGAGATTAGGGCTGCTGTGGCGCAAATTATGAGCAAACTGTTGGCAGAAAATAACCAAAATATAGAGAGACAGTTATGCGTCATTTTTCGTTTTTATTCACAAGAAATGACCAGTCTTTCCGCACCAAGAGAACATATTTAGACATGATGCGTTCAACCCGATGGTTAGATTTGCTACACATGGAGTGGCTTTGAAAGTGTTTATTTTCATTTGCCAAACAAAAAAAAGAAGAAAAGTACAGTTCTTGTTGATTGTCAATGACTTAATTTTAGGAAATACACACAAAAAAAGAGTCTGAGAAAAGAGAAAAAGCATTTCTGAGACATAATGGGCCTTTAACATAGATTTTTTTTCAAATACAATGTCATGTAGTATTTTATTTAAGACCTTAATGTAATTAAGTGCAACCTAAATTGAATTATTTATCCATTTTTTCATATAATAATTATGTCTTATATGCTAAGCCCTTTTATGCCTTGAATCAGTTTTAAAATCAGACACCAACCAATTTTAATAAGTCGAATAAAAAAAGTCATTTACACAGTTTTAGAGGAATTTCCTCGATTTTCTGGAATTCATTGAGAATCTTACCATTCAGATAATAATCTAATTCTTCGTTGTCATCTGCATCTGTCAGAATGTTATCTCTAAAATCCCGTTCACGGTACGCTACTCTGTACTGTATAATTGGTCCATTTTTACCGGTCTCGGGTGGAGAGCATCTTATCCGGATAGTCTGTAACGAGAATGCATGGTTTTTGTTACTTTGGATTTAATACACCCCTTTATAAACTTTGAAATGAATACGTCATTTGTAAACTTTCATTTATAATACGTTATTTGTAAACTTTGAAACGAATACGCCATTTGTAAACTTTGAATCTAATACGCCATTTGTAAACTTTGAATCTAATACGCCATTTGTAAGCATTGATTTTTATTACTCCAGTTGTAAATTTTGATACGCCATTTCTAAAGTTAAAAAACAATGAAAAATTGTTCAATATTCTATTTCAAAGTTATATCTTATAGTTTCATAATACCGAAGCTTGATCATGCGTGTAGACCGCTTCTTATACGCTTTTCTAAGAAATTAGAAAAAATATATATTTTTTTGTCTACTTGCACAATTTTAGAAATCCCATAAACAAATTTATTTCCTGCTAAAAACATACGCTAAAACTCACCTCCGGCAATTTAGAGAAATAAAAATCATGGGGGAGGGGGTCATGCAGATGTTTAATTATATTATATTTTTTTACTAAGCTACACCCTTGTCAAAGCTTCACATTGACGTTATTGTATTTAAGCAGTGACTGCATTGTATAGAATGTCCTGCGTGTATCATATGTCCTAGGGTGTAATCTTTGTAATTGTATATCTTACTTAAGACCGTGTAAGTAATCATTTTTGCTAAAGTCAAATTCTTAAGACTTAAAAAATCTTTCTCTACAATATGGTTTAGCTCAGTGTGTTAATGTTCAGCTGCATTGCTTTTAAGAAATTAAGAAGCAAAATTGTGTCATATTTTATCTAAAGACTTCCTTTGACTCACACAACCCACGATTCTTGCAACTTTCAACTTCATGATTGCTGAAATCGTGAATTCATGAAGATGAAATCGGGAATTCATAAAGTTGAAATGTCCCCATTGGTCTTTCGTACATGTGACACATAATGACTGTGTTATTGATTTAGAAGATGAAACAAAGGCTTTAAGAAACTATTGGACCGCAAGCCTTACAAAATCGAACAATCTCTAATTTGGACTGAAAATACATGTATTTAGCCACTGTTCATGGTAAGTAAAAAAATGTATTAATATTTATTTCTTTGATTTAAACTGTGTTGGTTCGCCGAAAATCCGAAACAAATAAACAAACGAACAGACTCTTTTGTTCCAGATCAAATCGGAGGTGTTGTCAAATGTTCTTAACTGTACGGTCAAATACGTCACAAAAATTTCTTAAAATGTCAGACACTATAGCGATATACCGGAAACTAAAAAAAATCCTCCGGAAATCATTTAAATTAGGCACGCTGTAATAAAGAAAACTATTCAAAATTCTTAAAGTACACCGGTATAATGCATAGTGTATAGTCTTTTATCTCCTTTTTGTGCCACTAAAAGACAAAGTTAGAATTGTAAGCTTGAACTGTTGCTTATATCACATTATCACGATATACTCGAGAGACTTGCTAATGCGAAAGATGAGACTCCGAAGTTATTTGTTTGCAATTAACTTGTCTGCATGTAATGGCGTACCTCCTGTAACAAAATCTTTTTCTGAATTCAAGTTCACAAACGTATCACGCTTCTCCTTGAATGTACGGAGTGCAATATGCAACACAATACAGCAATTTCCTTTTTTATGAAAAATTGTTCGTTTAAACAAAATAATTCGAAAAAAAATATTCATTTACGAAAAATCGAAAATGTCTATGGTAAACTTAACTCAACAATACATATAATTATCATAAACGAAAATAGAAATCATTAAACAAAAATATAAAGAAAAACAATCAATTGTTTTTAACAAAAATGACCATTTCTTCCTCTTCAATTTTTTTGTATTTCATGTGGGTATTTTTCAGTGTTTTTTGTGTATTTTCACAGTGAAAATTATCAAAATATATTTTCACAATTTTCAATGACGAGACTACTGTCTAACGATTTTCGCCATGTGGAACATCAATTTTATTTTTGCTTACAATTCTGACATTGAAAAGCAAAGCAAAAGTTGACAAATAACTTAAATTTCAAAAGTAATAAAAATAAAAAAATCTTACTTCAATTCTTTCAAATTACAAATCACCAAATATCGTCCATAATGTTTTTGTTTCACTTTTACAGTCTAAAAATAAACTTCCTTCCATATGCGAAACTGCTCTTGATTACTTTTTGGCATATTTAAGTATCCTACGAGCAATAACTGCTTAATGCCATATGAAAAGCAATGACTGTCACCAGCCCAAAGAATAAGTAAACAACTCAGCGTTCGTAAGACAGTACTTAAAAGACAGCCTTTCAACAATTCCATGCTGTCCAAATTCATAGTCGCTTTTTGAATGTTTACAAATTTGTCAAGAATTATTTATTGTCTGTAACAATCCTCAAATAAGTTTCTTTTTCTTATTAATAGATTCATGACTAACAAATCAAAATGAAATCCCTCTGAAGCAAACACAATTATTTTCCTCCCGTGAAATACACAACTTTGAAAACTGACGGATGTTGATATTACACATGTACACAAAGCCTAATGTTATATAAACTTCCGCTGAAAATAACGGAAATAAGGACTGATTGTGTGATATTTTCTTCTACTAGAACTGTTTTTTATTATTCAAACAAGCGATCATTCTTACTGTTTGATAAAATAAATATATCATCGCCATTTACGTTGATTTTGGAACTTATTTTTAGATCAAAACTTCATGTATTTATGAGAAATTAGTCTGAAATGGAGGGCTGCCAGTCGGGAAATCATATTCTGATATTCTATTCAATATAAAGAAAATTTCATAAAAAATGATATTTATTTATACAAATCTTACACAAAAACAAACAAATTTCCTCTATTAAATAGAAAATTTACATTTTTTATTAACAAACAAAGCGATAATTCGTTTAAACGAAATAACAAGGAAAAAAATCATAAAAAGGGTTTATGGTGTTACATTAGAGGCTTCGTACTTTTCCCTATATCATTAATAGACAAGTCACGTGGCATAAAGGCCGAGGAAAACATGAATGTCTGAAATTTGCACGGAAATTGTCAGACCAGTAAATGGACTCCCGACTTTTTAAATTAATATTTTCTTGGTTTCTTGCATGCGAATACAGAGAAATAAAACTGAGAAACGCTGAATTTATGAGATATTTATTGAATGGTAAATTGATGAGATATGTATTGTATGGTTATCTTGACCTGAGACACTTTACCATTTATTACAATGTGCACGGAAATCACCCAAATTATATAAAAAATAGTTGTGTCATTCAGACTTGTTCGACCCTCTTGTGCGCTTCAAAATAAAACTATTTACTTAATATTTAAACTTAAAAAACAATCCCTGAACATTAATGTTTGCGTAATGACGAGGTAGCTTCAATGGCCATTTAATTCTCATTCGAAAGGAATAACGAAATCAAACCCTACTCAATAGGTAAATATTGACGTGTTTTCGGGTAATATCATATTAAACTCGAAGCTGCGTCCGCAAGAATGTGCGTATCGTCACCTTAGTGCAATAATGCAAAATAAGTGCTTCTAAATTTCATAGCAGTTATTCAGTTATTGTACTAAGGTGACGGTATAGTTATAGTGCAGTTTGTTCCACGTGAAATTGTGTTATAAAACTGAGACGTCATTATTTGGAAACTGTAAATATGTCAACTCGAATACATATCCACTAGTGTCCGTTACGTTTAATTAAAATACTTTAGGTACTTACTGTATTCAGTACAGTGAGTGAAATATTTGTAGGTACTTACTGTTGCATTCAGTACAGTGAGTGAAATATTTGTAGGTACTTACTGTTGCATTCAGTACAGTGAGTGAAATATGTGTAGGTACTTACTGTTGCATTCAGTACAGTGAGTGAAATATTTGTAGGTACTTACTGTCGCATTCAGTACAGTGAGTGAAATATTTGTAGGTACTTACTGTCGCATTCAGTACAGTGAGTGAAATATTTGTAGGTGGCGCCATAGGCTTATCAGTCAACGTCACCACTGTTGTGTTTGACGTCACACCTCGTATGTCTTTAAGAAACGGTGTAATTTGGAAGAAATATCCCGTATACGGCCTCAAAGACCTGTCAATATATAAAATGATAAATTAACACTTCAAGTATTTGAATCAAACTGACATCAGATAATTAAGAATCTTTGTAACTAACCAGTACATTTATTTAAAAAATAGTTTGTTTATTGTATACACAATTTATATATAGTTAACAACATTATCTACGAATAAACTAGCTATTGTTTAGATAGTACATATATATTGCTATAGAAAATATGACAGACAAAACCATCGATATAAAATATAACATTTTGACATCCAATAATATATACCAACACCGACTCTCCAACTGTCAAAAATCCGATTGTTCGTCACAAGTCTTTTTTTTTTCAATAATGCGTTACATGTTTAGGACCTTCACTTTTTAGCTTGATAATTATTTTTGACAGCGATTCATCATCTTAAAATGCAACACAACTATACAAGTTTTAGGGGTTTATTTTTCAAAATCACTCAATGAATGACAGAATTGTTGACCTAACACGAATATCAATACACCGTACCCTTCAAGTAAACCGCGACCTTAACCTCTGGGCTAGAAACATTGTTAACGTTTGCGGCACATAAGCGTTTAATCTGATTAATATTAATGCATAATTAGTTCAAAAATTCATATATTAATGACAAAGTCATAGACCGCACATGGCAATATATTCGCAATCGATCAACAAGAGTGACCTTGACCTCTGAGGTATTCGGAATGACCGAATTACTGGCAGTGCATCTTTATGAAATTCTAATATCACGAATGTGTTCTTGACTTAAGCTGGATACCTAATTCTTGCGCAGCCACGTTACATTGTAGTTATCATTTATGCAAATCAATTTCAAAACCGATCCATAAATAAAGTTATTAACCGAACATAAAGTGTGGCGGACGCATGAATGGACGGTCGGATGTTGTTAAAACTATATTCTCCCCCACAAAAGGGGGGATAATAAAACAAGGATATTTATAATTCTTAGAGAGTTATTCGTTCCTTATTTTCTGTATAGGAGTTTTTTGTGTTTTTATTTCTTTTTGTTTATTTACATTTCTTTAGTTCTAAAAGTTGACAAAATAAAACCTAGTAACCTTTGCACTTTCATGAAAATCTACGAGTAATTTGAATATTTTAAATGGCTTCTCGTCTGTCTAACTTTCCCTTCACTCATAATCATGTCTGGGGTTCTATAATTTGATAATGTCTTGTTATATAATGTCTTAAAATGTTCCAATTATACAGTTTCAGTCAATTAGCGATAACTGAACTTGAAACGACATTGCTTAATTAGTTAACACATATGACCATGACTTATTTGCATTCAGAATATATAGACCGCGCCATATTGATAAATGTTATGCGCCATCTTGAAATTAGGAAGTTTTACTGAAATATGTAACCAGAAGCAGACGACAGAAAACAGTATATAGGTGAGCAATGTACAAAAGAAGCAAATTTAGAAGAAAAAAGTATAATATATTATTCTTCTTCATACATGGTATCTAGCCCATCCAAGAGAGTTATCCGGTGAGAGAATGTTTTATGTTTATACTACTCACTATATACTTCTTGCCTAACTAGGTGCCTTTTAGAACTAGCAGATAATTTATTATCAACTGTACCTCTTGCCTAACTATGTTCCTAAAGAATTTATTATTTTCTGTACTTCTTGCCTAACTATGTTCCTTCTAGAACAAGCAGTAACTTTACTATTAACTATATTTCTTGCCTAACTATGTTCCTTCTAGAACCAGCAGAGAATATATTACTTACTGTACTATCATACCTTACTATGTAGCTCCTAGAGCTCGCTGGTAGATTACCGCCTCCAGGTAACTCCGGCTTCAGGTTACCAGCCAGTGTGTACGAGAGAACAAACCTTGAAAACACTCCGGACTCGGGCGGATCCCATGTTAGTTCAAGTTTAGTTGATGATAACGCTTCTCCCTTAAAATTCTGTACCGGTTCCTTGGTGACCTCTGATGTG
Organism: Ruditapes philippinarum; assembly: GCF_026571515.1. Lineage (NCBI taxonomy): Eukaryota > Metazoa > Mollusca > Bivalvia > Venerida > Veneridae > Ruditapes > Ruditapes philippinarum. The sequence continues at coordinate 73,761 of NW_026852966.1, forward strand.
AGTTTTAAAGAGAGAGAAAAAAACATGAAAAATTCATTTCACATATTTCATTCAGTTCCAAACATATAAATATGAACGATTTACATGTACTTTCATTCAAACCCCATGAAAGTATTGACCCTGAATAATATGCTGTATCTCATATTCTTGTATTTGATATTTAAACATAAAACTTATTCTTTAAAAAACTCCAATGCTTGTCTAACCATTATCCATGATTTCTCTCTTTTTTTGAAAGCATGTTAAAAAGCACGTGCTTACGTTCTACCGGTATCTTAAGCTCCTCCCACTGATCTATACTTTCACCCGCCCTATTATTCGCCCTGACAGAAATCCTGTATAATACACCCATTTCTGAAAACAAAATAAATTCAATGTAAATTTCGTACGTACATGTAGTTTCGCAACAAACTAACATTTAAGGAGGGTATTGCACTAAATGCACCTAGTAACTTGAAACTTAACATTTAATGAATATATTTTTTTAGATACACCTAGTTTTGAAACAGGAGAAAACCTTCTAGGTTATCGATAATTACGCCTAGTTTTTAAACAAAACCAAAATAGTGCTTGTTAATACATCTAGTTTTGAAGCAAAACAAAAATTTAACGCGAGCATTTGATATAATTTGTGTATTTCTGAAACAAACAATACATTTAACGCGAGCATTTGATATAATATAACATTTTTCTAAAACAAATAAACTTTTAACGCGAACATCTGTGTATTTCTAAAACAAAACCAAACATTTCACGCGAACATCTGACATATAATGCGTGTATTTCTAAAACAAAACCAAACATTTCACGCGAACATCTGACATATAATGCGTGTATTTCTAAAACAAAACAAAACATTTCACGCGAACATCTGACATATAATGCGTGTATTTCTAAAACAAAACCAAACATTTCACGCGAACATCTGACATATAATGCGTGTATTTCTAAAACAAAACCAAACATTTCACGCGAACATCTGACACATAAACATGCATTCCTGAGACAAATATTAACAGTTGAAGTGAGTATCCGATATAATGTGTATTTCCGAAACAAAACAAAATATTAATTACGTGTACCGCAAAAACACGTGTATTTCTGCTGCAAAACTAGACAATTCTCCAGACATTTTTATATCACGGCAATAGCTCTGCTTTTTCTTCGAATAGTGACGTTTAAACTAAAATTAATATTTTTACATATTGCACTAAGAAACTACTGTTTTACTTACCTACACCGTAAATAATAACACTGCTTTCTTCGTGGTCAACTTGCATCGACTGAAGTTTTGTGTTGTTGTAGAAAACATCAATGACGTAACCTCGCACGAGAATATTTTCGTCAGGGAAGGGAGGTAACCATGACACTATGATGTTACCATTTTGAAGGTTGAGGTACACGTTATTGGGTGGCGGCGGTACTACGCTCTCTTTATTGAAGGAGAAGGAAAAAACAAATTGTTAATAAAAAGATGAAAGCATATTGTATGATTATATTAAAGGTATTTCAGTAAAATATAGTTTTTGACTGTTTTTTTTATATATTAAAAGACTTTCGTATTCTTTTGCACTTTTCTTCACACTTGTGTGACTGACAACACGAGAATACACACTGGAGAGAATATATTTTAAAAAAAACACTTGTTTTGGAACTGGGCTTTACACTTATGATTATTAATTATTTAAGTTTACACATTGAAGGATATAATGATATTTATGTGAACATCGTTAAATTGGCATGATATAAAATGAGAGAATACATTTTGGTGCAAAATGGTGATCTAGAATGTTAACTTTTGTGAACCTTTTCCGCAATGTATGATTTGTTACGTTGCCTTTACACAAATTGGTATACTATTTAGGACCAAATGTGTAGGTCTTGCAAGAAACGTGGTTCGGATAAAGTATGACATTTAAACTTACCGTTCATGAAGGATTCCCTAGATGTATTGCCTTGTATCCAATCAGTGAACGATATCTGAGCATCCTCGGACATGGCTAAAACCTGTGCCTCGTATTTTCTCTCCGGCATCAAACCTAAATTGATATTGAACTTAATCAAACGAGACTTATTAATAAACCTCTCAATATCAAATGTATAAACGATCAATGATAAAAGCACTAAAGTATTTGAAATTAGAGAATCAATGGAATCGTATAAAAACATTAGCAAGTTTAAAGAGACAGTTTCCATCGTAACTTGGGTTGAGAACGTGACGGTGTTAAAAGGTCAAAGTGTTCCGAAACCTGACAGATGGAAACTTGACTCGTTTTAAAATGTTTATTTCGAAATTTTGAGTAAAATGGTAGATAGGTTGAATAACAATTGCTTCGTTTTGAAATATTTTGGATCAGTTCTTTAATGTTTGAAACGTGATTTTCTCACTCCGCATTTAAAGCCGCATTTATATATATTGCCATTTGTTCAATAGTTAAATATTTAAAACATTATAATAATTACAGATGCCCTTTACACAAAGATAAAACAAACAAAATTAAACAAAGAGCACTACAAAAACTAAACCAACGCCAATTCTCCTATAGTCATTTTAGAAACTTTAACGTCGTTGAAACATCTTTATGAACGCAATATTCCTATACCAACACAAAAAAGACATTTTTTTATCAAATTGATAATGTTTTTTTACACTTTCCAGTGAAAATGAGAAATAAAATATTACCGATTATTGAAACGTTTGTAAACATTTTATCCAATTGCATCTCCTCTATTTGTTGACTTCCCACTTCCCGATAATGAAACCGGAACGCACGCAGGTGAATGCGTCGCTCAATAACCTCTATCGGTGGCAGCCATGACACCTGTATTGTCTGAAAATATGTATGATGTAAACTCTTTTAAAATAACAAGTATAAGCTTTGCCAAAAATGCTAGCCGGGTATTCGAATTGTTTTACCTGTTATAGACTCCTTTCTGAACAATAGAGATAATTTTTAACAGAAATATTCCATATATTGACTATCCAGTGGGAGCCTACACACTGATTTCGGGCTTTGTGCATTAAGATAGTATTTCAATTCTATATATAGGTAACCCGACAAAAACATGGCGAATTTATTTTTAAGGTATTTTGTTATCATGTGGTATTAAATTCTCGGTTTTAATTGGCTTATTTGAAGACAATATTGAGAATGTCCACAAGGACCTTAAAGTAATTAACTTTTAGGCCGAAATGTTTGTCATTTGTCCTAATTCCTTCAATTCTTGACCAAAGTTCTACTGTGCCCTACATGTACAACACTTTAAGATTAACTTTTAGTGCAAGGGAGATCATCCTTACACAATACTCACGAATTGTAATGAAAGAGTAATTTCCCTTGACCATTTAACATTACTTAACAATTTGACAGTTACTGTAATTTTACCACAAAAAATTATCATTGAATCGTGATGAGCAGAAAAAAAATAATATGAAAGTTGGCAAAGCCTATGTAATGAGCAGGGAAGGAAAACGTACGTTCATCTTTACTTATATTACAGTTTTCGTTTTAAAGGTGCCATCCGGTGTTCCATGCATCGCTTCCGGTTTCAATCGTAACATCTCGACGATTATTCTTAAGCCGAAAAGTTGCGATTATTCTGTAATCGAAATACCCCGGCGATTATTATTTAGTTACGTTAAAAATGGCTGCGCACTACGTAAATTGACTTCTCTCTATAAATATGTATCTATAATAATTATGCTGACTTTTTGAAATCTCATGAAGATTTCAAAATTATAAAACAAAAATAAAGTTCTTACCGTGCTGTTTAAGGTTTTCATAAGGATCCTTTGTGGCGGTCCTAACTTTGGTATATCAGGTGTTTTCACGGGTATCAAACTATCCTCACCTTCATCAAACTGGTGGAATGCCGCAACTTGTATCTGTATTAAGATATCTGCTAGTTAAGAAGAAGCCGGCATGGGAAAACATTGAAAGAACGCCAGTCATGTTTTAATTAACATATTTTGCCTGATAAAGTTCCCTAATTAAGGAAATCCGCCTATCTTAACATATTAATATTTATCTCAACATCAGAAGGGTAACTTGACCTTTTTTTATTTCACGTTACTTATTTGGAATATAAATGTTTAATCCCAGACGGAAATACTTTACTTATTCACTTAAAAATAGTACCTTTACTTTCGAAAAGGGAGATTATCATTCGGGAAATGGTGAACCTAACGTAAAAGGGAAGTAACTATTTTGGCATATTTGTTATACAGCTCTTCTTCATGTTCGTAACATAAACAAAACATACACCGTATCTTGTACTTGGAGCCATGTTTTGTATTGTCATCAGTGTATCGGAAACATTTTTCTCTCTAAGGACCACGTGATATTCATCCAACACCGACACGTGATATCCTAACACGTGACCAGGGTCTTCAAAATCTTTGTCATCAGGCGCTTGCCAACCGACCGCAATCTCGAATGGTGTTAGTGAGATGGCATACAATCCAATAACTTTGCCTGGAGGTTTTGCTAAAAAAAATACGTTAGTAAGGTATAGCAAGATTGTTTCACTTACAGGTGTTTTTGTCACATACCCTTACATTTAACCAAATGCCATTCGAAAAAAGAGCACTAATTTACAGAAAAACCCTGCTATTACATAAATACAGTGCGACGGTTTAGGAAATGTTTTCCATAAATTTTATTCACTTCTAAAAATCAATTACTGACTAAAGTAGTATTTCGAGATAATTGACTTACGAAATACTGTTATCTTAAAAGTAGTGACGTCACTTCCGGCAATATTTTCTGACGCGCATGCGTACATTCCAGAATCCCAAAATGTCACATTGGTAATAGATATAAACTTTCTGACTCCAGTAAATGCTCGACCATCTACCAGACTAGTACTACCAACATATTTTGGTTCAGCAATCTGTATTTGATGGGGAAAAAATGAGAACAAAGTTTAATTTTAAAGCTGCATTCCTCCAAATGAACCAAAATAATTCAAACTTGAGAAAAATCTACAAAAAAATGTGAAAAAAAGTAAAAAGAAATAGCAAGATTCAAGATTTGTGGAATTATTTTCATAATATGACTGATTTTTGGAGCATTTAGCACCATATTTCAACTGCGTTTCTAACGCAGTAAAGACTATTATTGCTTATTTTGACCTCTGTTTGTTAATTCAATATGTAACATACATGTAGTTCTTTGTACACTTCACAATAATTTGCCTTTAAAAAAAACCATTATTTTTCAAAATTGTCGTGAAAATAAGCAGGAATCTGGAGGCATGCTACCTTAAAACGCACATCTCTAGTTCATACGATTTATAATTTAAAAAAAAAAACTAAGTAAAAAAATTGACAAACGTGATTTTAGCTACAAAACAAATATATTATACCTTACTTTAAGTGTTAAAAAACTTAAAATGACCTTTATTTGTTGTAGTTAGAGTACAGTTATCTGAAAAGAATTTGTAAAGTCAGTCTTGCTAGAATGTATAATTTAAAGTTCTCGATATGAAATAATCCAAAGTCCTTAACGGCATCATTTTAATCCACAGATGTAAAGGACAAATGGTTGAAAGTCAACAACCTTAATCGCTCGGCAACGGTCTCCAAATATTTTGAATATGATTTACCAACAAGGTAATATGATAGTTCAAAAATTTGATATATTTTTTATAGTTAATTTGATTATTTGATAGTTAAGAAAATTTAAGGATTGTCATCTAAATTTTGAACAATTTCTGCAGAGCAACTCCTTTAAGGCTAAAGGAGACAAAAATGTTGGTCTTTGCTGGGTGAAAGATGTTGGTTTAAAGAAGTTAAATTTAATTTCTTAAGCCGCTCTGGCCTAAAATAAAGCAAGGGAACACAGGCGCACCTGAGGTAACTTTTCCATAATTTAAAGCTGGAAGATCGTCATATGACTTTTGCTTTGTCCGTTTAACAAAATAATTTCAATATCATAGGAAAACTGTTTGTTCTGGCCTGAAATAAAGCATTGGGATAAAGTGGCACTCGAGGTATTCCTCCACCATTAAAAGTTGGAATTATATGCTATAGTGTAGGACACAAAATCGTCACCTCTCTGCTGACCAATTTTAGAATTTATAGAAAATGAAAGGCTTGCAATGAAAAAAAAACATTTTAAAGGTTCTGAAGATAAAAGAACAATTAACTTACAAACATAGTTTGGTTTACATCAATTTCCTCACCCCCTAGCGTCTGATTGGAGGATATATTTAGCAATGACGTCATTGGATACGGATCACCTTGGGCAAAACACGTGATCACTAATGACTTGTCTTCTTGTATGACCACGTCTTCCATTGGATGGATTTGTGGTACTGTTAAAAGTTTTAAAATCATGCATGCATTGATATACATAAGAATAACTTGATTTCAATTTTTTATATATTATATATTATAAATAAATCTAGCAAACTCGCAATACTTCTTGCAATATTTCTTATATAAGCACAAAGTTCACCAATCAATTGATTTATTTTCAATTGAAGCTGGTTTGATTTACTCCTGTGTTCATTTAGATACTAAAATGTCCATTTTCCGTTGACAGTGACGTCAGTTTGGCTGAAATTGCACTATGGAGCTATTATTTTACTCCCATGTGCTTTATGCACATATATTTTAGCGTATTGCTGCTGTTTTCTACTGCTTAAAAATATTTTGCTAGATTGTGTTTGTTTGTGTTTTGTTTCGTTTTTCTAAATATTGAATCATTGTCTGTCATATCAAAATAATAAAAAAACATTTGTGTCACGCAATCGCGACTGTATTCTATGTACAATATATAAAGGATATTAACTAATATTAACTAAATAATTAAACGAATTTAATAAAATAATATAATGCGAGCCTCTGAATCATTTTTCATTGACGCGCCTATAGTATAACGCTAACATTAAGCGCGTCTTTACGCTTTGTTTGTATAACGCAAATGACGTCAAGTCAAAATTATATGTACGGCCGTGCAATACCATTTTTACGGAGTCGCAAAATCGGCACGGTAATGAGATAAAAACTTGAACTATTACCTATGGGAGTTGTAGATATATTTCCGCCCCAGGTTTCGTCCGCGTTTAATTTGGAAAGAAGTGTAAAATTTGCTTCTGGTATGTTTTGAACATGATCTGGAATAGAAACATTGAACTTCAGATCGCCCAAAAAAAAAAGGTATTTTGTTTTAAAAATAGAATGAATGGTCACGTGATGTCTTAAAATAACTCTCTTTAAACGAGATAGTATTCATGATTATTGTTTTTATTATAATTACAATTGTTACTTTTATTATAAGAAGTATCATTAGTATTATCAAAATCATCATCATCAACATTAACATCATAACCGTCATCATCATCATCAACAACAAAAATATTTATAATCAACATCATCATGTATACTAGTATCATCTACATCATCATCAACAACAACAACAACATCAGCATCATCGTGATCATCATTATCACTATCATCATCATAATCATATTATTATAATTACTTTCATCATAAGTATTACTATGATAATCATCATCATCATCATCATCATCATTATCATCATCATCATCATCACCATTTTCTCCTAAACTTACAAGAATCATATGTCTCAATTAATGCTGTTTCATTTTTTCCGTCAATCAAATTTATAATCATATCAATGCTAGTTGCCGACCATGGGTAGATAACTGTAGACTCCACGTTAGATATCTCCTTCATGTCGCCATGCCAAATCTCTAAAATACAAAAAATACATTTCTGTTTCAACAGCTTGACCGGTAGACCGGCCAATAGATCTATGGTTCAAACCATCTTGTTTTGATTTACTTTTAAATCAACACAATAACCAAATGAGTCCAGAGGTATACGTGAATGAGAACCAAAGAAAAATAAAGTTAATATTATAAAAATTTCGATGAAAAGTGTGAACCATTGAGTTTTCGTAGTCAGGACGTATTTTTTTTTTTTTTTTTTTTTTTTTTTTTTTTGGACATGTAAGTATCAATTCCAATACTTTAGTGAAAAAAACAACAGAAATCTCAAAACGAGATTTCGACGTCAACAGTTTTTAACTTTAAACCTGATAACTATTATACAGTCATCATTTTAATGTAAAGTAAACATCTTTTGAATACACACAGAGAAAATATGTTACGTTTAAAACTTTACTCGCATTATGATTACATAGTACCGTTTAAAATAAAACAGGCAGTTTTTATAAGACTAGAACAAATTAATAGACAATGCATTTTTCCGAACACAATTTAATCATTTATTTATTCAAATTAGCCATATTCGGGAAGATTTTACTAGATTTCAATAAAGTTTGCGATAATAGTATTTTACCCAAAGATAAACGTAGTATATCTTTAAAGATTAACAAATTTTTACCCGACATTGGCATCACTAGAAGATACTGTGACGCTAAAGGTCGACCTCCATGGCTCGAACTGAAGACCTGAAGATTAATGGTGTACGTCTTACTCCGGTTCAACTGGGTCAGAAGAGAGTATCTGTTACCGTTTGGAACAAGGTTGGCTGAAAGCTGATTCAAAAATGGTTCCCCTGAAAATAATTACAACAATGCGGCGTCTTGAGATTGTAACTATTTATTTCTTGTAATTTAAAAGAGCGTGCCTAAAGATCCATGCTAATTTTCGTGATTTTTTTTAGATGTTTTAAAAAGTATTATATACTCAAATGATCAAAGAAAGTAACTTACGCATTGCAAACGACACATTGAATCTTTGAAAATTACCAAAGACTGGCCAGAATATTCAAAAACTTGCGCTTACAGTGTTATTCACGCAGTGCAAATATGGTGATTAACATGGAAAACTCGGTCATTTATGTCAAAAAGATGTAAATTATTTCTTAAATTAAACGTTTTTCTTTTTAAAAAAATATTACTTCATATTTTTCAAGGTTGATTTTCGAAAAATAGTTTGACTCATCAAGATGCATGCAACTTTTATAGCTCATGACAATTTTAAATTTGTACGTCGTTGAAAATTATGCATTAAATGTCGTACATACATAAAGGGGACTGGAGTTAGGATTTCTTGCATAGCAGACTGGCGTTTCCGTGAGTTTTACCCATGCCGGAAATTGCATCTGGCATGGGGGGGTGCCAGATGAGTCGCGTGCCAAACAACAACGTCATTTTAGCGCACTTTATGAATGAACCGCGATAAAATGACGTCGTTTTAGAAGGGAAATATCAAACTCCTCACAGTGATTACCTCCCTTGGCAGAATTGTAATCACTGCCTTCAAAGACGTCACATGATGATGAAAGTCACATGACGTAACGTCGAAATTCAAATGTAAATGTCGACCGTTACATAGAAAATCTAACGTCATTTTTCTCTTTCTGTTTTATTTTTAACTTTTAGTGCCTACGTTCGATATAGTTTATCAAAAAATTATCAAAAGTGTACAAAATAACGAAAAATAAATTCAAAAGCTAAAAAATATAAAATATCAAAATATTGTCTCGGTAGAAAATATTTTCATAATTTTAAAATTATTTCTAAATATTCATATTATTTATTTATTTATTCATAAACATTGTTTAATCAATGAGAAACAACTTAACTGATAGATAAAAGCAGTAAATAAAACAATTTTTGAAAAAAATAAAGTATATCAGAAATTCTGATATATCGGGACCTTGGTGGCAGAGATCTACGCCGAAGCATTAAGGGGAGATCACTGTGTGGAGATTGGGGAAATATGTGCTTAGGATGACGTCATTTCGCCGTTGTTATTAAAGTTGTACGTTCATACGCTATTTTAAGAAAATAGTTAGGGATAAAATGACTTTAATTTCCATGAACATATATCATATTGAGGTAAACCATTTTAGATATGAAATAATATGGCAGAATATGCAAGAAAAAATATCTAACATATGTTTGCGGCTCGGACCTGAATATCCGTCCCTCGGGATCCCGCCCATGGGCGGTTACTCGGCAAGCCTCGTTACCGCCCAATGGGCGGGTCCCCTCGGGACGGATATTCCGGTTCGAACCGCAACATATGACAGATTTTATTAGTCATTATTTCATGCTTTCCAGCGTTTTATTGTAATATATCAGATGATTATATTCTGATAAACCACTAGTGAAATTTACAAAATATAATTTTCACTGTAGCCGGACTATATCTGAATGCGGATGAAAGAAAATTAAACTAAACGGAATGACAGGCAGAAATGAATGCCGTCATACGTAAATTTTGCTTCTTTAGGAAAAGAAAGTCGATGTCACCATAAATCATGTTAAAAATGTAACACAATTAGAAAAATTTAACAGAACTATATTTCAAAATTGATGATGTGACGTCATGATGTGATGACGTCACAAAGAGAAATGCGCGATGTTACGCGGAAAAATCAGTAAAAAATACTTAAAATCACTTAAAAAGCATGAAATAAAAAGAAAATTTATTTGTTTTACATATAAGATTGAAATATATTTCATTCGTGAACACCAGCTATTATATTTTCACTCGTGGCTACGCCACTCGAGAAAATATTGCATCTGGTGTTCACTCAGTGAAATTATATTTCAATCTTACATGCAAAACGAACAATTTAATATCCTCTATTTATATCTTTATTAAGTGCCGTTCTTTCAATTTAAAAATAAATTGAATAAAACATATAAAGAAATTGATTATAACAAATCAAATTAAATACAGCAATCACTTTAACCGAATTTATCTGGTTCATATGAAGAGAAAACACCTGTATCGCCATGTAAAATAAATTTTAGAAAGGCCAAAAACGTCTTCTTTAAACTTTTATTTCCATTTTTCTCTTAAAATAACATTCAGCTTTGATAATGTTTGAACAAAGTAATTAAAATAGTTTTTCTAGTTTTGAATTACAAAAAAAGAGTAAATTTGTAGATCTGTTTAAATTTAATTCACAATTATCAGGCCATAAAAACAGCGCCTGTTTGCCAAAAATGATCGAAGACGTCGTTCTTACCTAAAACTCTAATGACGTAATTGAACGCTGATTGGTTTGTAAATTGTTTATAGTACTGCCACGTGACGAGGTAATTGTCGTTTGGTAACGGAATCATACGAAGGTATGACTCATAAATGTACGACTCGTTTAACGGCTGAATGATGCAACCTTCAACACACTTTGCTAAAAGTAGTAACACATTTTTAATTAGTAACATAAATTATTTGAAAATAGTAACAAATTCTAAAAATAGGAATAAATTTTAAAAATAAGAACAGATTCAATCAAACATGTAAGAAATAGAAAAATAAGAAAATATAAATACTTATATTGTAGATTCTAAATACATTTTGAACAATAAAATATATATAATAAGTTATAGGTAAAATGAATAACATAGTTCATGTAAAAGAAGGAATATTAACGAATTTGCAGTCATTTGCAATTATCGTTTCTTAAATTTATATATTTAATTCATTGTAAACCTAATTCATTGCTGTGTTTATTATAATTATTATTATAATTATAACAATGATTTATATTATTATTATTATTATTATTATTATTATTATTATTATTATTATTATTATTATTATTATTATTATTATTAACAATAACTATTATTATTATTATTATTATTATTATTATTATTATTATTATTATTATCGTTATCATTATCGTCATCGTCGTCATCATCATCATCATCATTATTATTAACTGCCTTTCTCTATTAAAGTAGGTTCAGTAATAATTTGATCACATTATTTTGTTTCCTGAACCAATACATTTCAAGACCAGTGTAACCTCCTGTTCAATCTTAGATAATCGAAGTTCATATATAACTGTAGAATACTTTGAACTCGCTTTGTCAACTTTTCGTGTTTATTGGCCAACAAAGTCCAATGAGATCTTATCTCAACCTGTTTTTACACAAACAAAAGAAACACATTTTAACAAATGTTTCCTTAACATCACTAAATAAAGTAAACATACCTTCTACGGTAACAAAAGTTTGCATTTTGTACTGTCTACAGTTATTGTTAATCCCTCTGAACTCCAAAATCACCTGATATCGAGTTTCCGGAATCAGGTCGTTCACCTCTATTACACTCTTATCACCGTCAACAACAAATTCTTTACTGTCCACGAGTACATTCTGCTCAACTGTAACAAAAATGATTTGGGAATGGTGTTTTTGCGAAATAAAGATCACGCGAATATTAAGTGATTTGCAGTATACCCTTGCCAATATTTGTTCACACGTAAGTAAAACCAAAATGATCATTTCTTAAATGTAAAAAAAAATATTAGATTGATTATGCAATTCAAAGTTTTGGAAAACAAACTTTAGATTTTTACAAAAAGTAGGCTCAGAATATTATATTTGCTAGTCAAATCATCCGATTGTTATACATTTTTAATTCATAGCTGTTTATAAATCGGTAACACCTTCAAGGGCATTTCAGTGCATGAAAAAGCGAGATTTTAGCGTTTAATCATTCCTGCGCCTTGTCCGATATGTACCGGAATACGGTATTAAGTATGGTGCTCCAACACATGTTTTAGTCTCACTCAAAATGAATTAACACTTATTTTCGACATATGCTATTAATAACTTACCATAAAAAGACCTCCCCATCCCCTTTTGTACTTTTATTTTTATGCGGACACATTAGTCTTTCCCCAAAATTAGTTGCCATGGGGCAACATAACGCGGGTTGGTGACGTGAAATACACCATTACTTTCTTGATTTTCTTCTGTTTTTCTAAAGGTCTTAAATCCCCAACCCCACTCGGGGGAATTGGCCCCTGGGGTTTTTTAAAAAAGAAAATAGTCCTTTTATTTATAAACAAAATAACTTTTAAAGGAATATAAAAAGGGATATATTTTGTTTTCTGTCTTTATAAAATTTATTTTTTAAAAACGGGGAAACCAAAAAAGTTATTTTAAAATTTAAACTACAAAACAGAAAAATTTTTTATTTTTTTATGATTTTTTTTAAATTTGGGCTTGGATTTAAATTTAAACTGAATGCCGCCATTTTGACGATCGTTTACTCTCGCGAGACTGACGAGACCGAGATAATGACGTACGCCATATATAACTGAGAACCTCCTTTTTGAAGAATACTCATTTTCAGTGAAGAAACAGAGTTAATTTGCGGCAAGGTTTTTTCTTTCTTTTATTTTTCTTTACCTTATGTCAGGGCAAGATATGGTTCAAATGTATGAGCATTTCTTAATCTTGATAAGGAAATAATTACAGTTCTTTAAATACTCTTAAGCGTGACGTCAGTGAAATAGGAAGCTTTGCATTTTAAAATAATCACAATTTGAAATAAATATAGTAAGCTTCCTTCATTAATTTTGTAGAAATGTTCGGAATTGATATCTAGATAATAATTATTGAAGATAATTAAAGTGATGCACAATTGAGAGAAGACAAATATGAACGGTTTCCTGAACCTCCCCTTTCTTTGCGTTTATGAAAACTGACGGATATCTGTTTCAATTAACAAAATAATTTCCATATATTTTATTGTTTCAATTAACTAAAGAAATTTCAAAGGTGCTTCATTTTACTGCAGAAATTTCTGATATGTCTTTAATTTAGTTCAATTGTTATAATTTCAAAACTATGGTTCTTTCTAACCACTTTCTAAGTTAGATATAGATATAAAATAAAAACAAACAACAATAATTATACCCTGTAAATCGTTAAAAACGCCTGCAACTCTTACTAGAATATCTCATGTCGGGAAGAAGCCCTGAAACCATAAAACGTTAGTAACGACTAACTTACGTTACGTTTATAGGACTGTAAGAAAATATGAACAAGTCAGTAAACGATTTAGGGCTCTGTTCTTCTCGTTCAGGTTATTAAGAAAGGAGTGAACATTTATTTTGATCTATTAATCATACTTAATATGTTAACATAAATATATTTTTTTCTCACCATATTGAATCTATATATAGCTATCATCATAAGAATACAAATTTAGTCGTTTTTCATTATGTATTTTTGTATATCTATGTATGTATACTGCTGATGTTTCCCGCTATTGGTTACGGAGAAATCTGGTTCGCCGGAGAATCGATCCAGTAACCTCTGGATTAACAGTCCAATGTCCTCCGCCATTGAACTAAGCGGGTTGACTAGAATAATAAAAGGTGGGTAACGATCTAGCTATGGAAAATAAATTGTGTTTTTTCCATTTCAAAAATTGATTCAGAAGTATAGATTTTGATGTGAACTGGATTTTTATTTAAGATAATGTTTAATTATTTTTCATGAAAACTGCGACATATGCAAATGGATTAAAGAAATTTAAAGAAAATCTCTAGAAACAATAGTGCATACATATCAAAAGGCCAGTGAGCGCAGAACGATTATCGATAACCAGTGTGGACAAAACGATTATCGATACTAAAAATCAATTATATGAACGCATTGTTACCTTGAATTTTGAACGATTTTTTCGTGCTGACAAGTGCCACACTGCAAGCGTCTGTGCTATCAGATCCTTTCTGTTTATATTCTAGGACATATCCCGACAGACTTTCGTTACCAGCTGAAGGTTTTATGTGCTTCCATTTTACTGCAATAGCCTGCGTACGAAAAATGGAGAAAACAAACACTGTAGCTAGAAGCCTCCAGGGCGTCCGTGGCCGAGAGGTTAAAGTCGTTGATTTCGAACCACTTACTCCTCACAGCCGTCAGTTCGAAACCCACCAGGAGCTTTGGATAATTTCATGGGAAGGTATTCATGTAAGTTACAACACGTCGATTGTTCTACTTATGTAACAGTTCGTGCGTGAAATAATGCACGAATCTGTAGCTGAGATCTTCCTCCATCAGTGAAAGGTGAAAGTCACCATATGACCTCTACTGTGTTGAACCAAAAGCAAAAAGGAAGAGGCAAAGCAGTGTCAAAACATGATTAACGCACAACATTAAGACTATAATCTTCAAAAAAGGAACGATATACTTATAGCCATGATTTCATACTTTACGTTTTTAGACAGCAAATGAACAATGGGAATAACTTGAAACATGTTGTCAAAGTGCATTCACGTTACTTTTTCGACTTGACCTTGAAACATACCTTTTGTATGACATATTGGACCTTGAACCTTACATTTTTTGTAACAGATTTGGCCTTGCAAAATGCCTTTTGGATGACAGATTTTTGTTGTTGTTTGATGTGACAGATTTGACAGATTTGACCTTGAAATTACCTTTGTGCGAAACGATTTGAGCCTTTGAAAT